>NC_052532.1:184343982-184643982 GCF_016699485.2 Gallus gallus
GTTATCAAGAAATTAAATGGTAAAAGTTACAAACTGGCAACACACGTATTTAGCAATGGTTCATATTACACTATTTCCTTTTTTGACTCTAACATTTTTCTTGGTGCACCCAACTAAATACTGACTACTCAGAGTTTCAATATAATTTACGGAAACATAATTGCAAAGAAGTAGTGTTCCCCTCTTGAAATCACGCTTCTAAGTCACCTACTGTAGCAATATGCTGTTTTTATTTTGGTTAGTTGCATTTTTCATTTTACAATAGCTTTATTCTGTTCTTATCTTAATCCTTTATTTCCCATGCTACTCTATAATTTTCTTTGTTGCTTGATCAATTTGAAGCATGTTTACACTTCACATGGAGATAAGAGAGTCGTGGTCTTTCTATCCTCCCTGCTACCAGTCAGTCAGAAATGCATACCCAAACACATTAGGGCACTGAGTACAAACTGAGTCCCACTGAGAGATGGATTTCTTCAGTTTCAACTTGGCACTCACACAGATTTGAGTTTCAGACTGAATTTGGCTCTTGTCTTATCATCTTCAAGGATAAGAAAAGTGCCATCAATCTATCTACCTTTACCATTGCTGTTAAATGTATTGCTACAATATTCAATGTTATCTTCCTAAAATTAGGGCATCCATAAGATTTAACTTTACTTGAAAACCACTGTTCTTCTATGCAAAGACAGATTATTGATCATCTGAGCTCTGTCCAACATAAACCTTGACTGGGGTGCTTTATACAGTGAGTAGTTGTACATACATGTGAGAGAACAATGTATTAGACTGCTGTCTGCTTCTCAGTGGCTCTTCACATCTCTGTAATAGTAGACTATCAGGGAGATGAATTGGTGAAGGAGCATATGACTTAAAAGTAAAAAGTGAACAATTAATGGATTTATTACAAGTCATGGTTTGCATGCATAAAGCAACATTTTAATATATCTTAATCCTAGCAGTCCAATAAATCAAGGGCAGTATTGAAGAGCAAAATCAGGTCCCTGCAGTATAGAAAGAAGGGCTTCATAGCAAGAAAAGAGAAAGCAGCTTCACAAAGTAGACACAAGGGGCAAATAGAAATAGTTTATATAGAGAGTGTTAGAAAACAAGGGATTCCAAGCACTTTCACAGGCACTAGATCCAGAATAACAAGGAGAATGAAGGCCATAAAGATAAGGACCGGAGAACAGCTGAAAAACATTTGGCAGGGAGGTGATTAGATGTCTGAAGTGCAAGCTGAAACCAGTTCGGGGGATGCCCCCCTCCCTTCAGGGTCAGAAGTTTGCAGCGAGGAAGACTATGAGCCTTCGCAAGGAAGACTATGAGACTTCATCATCACGACCTACTATGCATGCGCAAGGGGGGGAGGGACTGTATGCTAATGGACTCTCGGGAATGTAGTGAATAAGTATCCGAATTCCTGATTATGTAGTGAATATGTATTCGAATTCCTATAGATTATATCTATAGCACGATTTCTTCGGACGGTGTGCAAGTTTGGTGGAACGATCCCCCTTGCACCTTGGTGTACGCGCATCACCAATAAACACATACCTGCTCTATATCCTTACTGGCTATAGAGTCTGATTTCCGCACGTCAGTATAAACATAGAAAAAGTGATTCATAGTATGCCACACCATATTCAAAGTTTGTCCGCTGCTGTGGCTACCTAGCACAATAGCAAAGAACTACCCATCAGTGAACTGTCAGTTTTATTTATATTGATCCTAAAATCACCTCTTGAGGTATTTACACTTCAAACTGGATATGTATGTCAGCCAAGAAAAGAAAAGCAACCTCTCACAGAACTGGCTCAGTTCCACTATTACTGGAGAAAGGTGGGAGTAAGAAACAAAGAGTATAGATGTGTCAAAAATTCCAAGGGCACATCAGCAATACAGGAAATACTGTAAGCAATTTAGAAAGTATTTTTTTTTTGTTATTGTTGTTCCATAAATGAGGAATAATTCCATCCTGGTGCCATGAGAGAGTGAGTTCTGGTAAAGACTTCTTTTTTTTATTTTTAATTTCACCTGAGAAAATCCACAAAGTTGATTCACAAAAATAATAAATAGCTTCCATCTTCTTTAGAAGGATAAATCCAAACATTAGTACATTTTTTGTGGGTTCTAGATGGGTATATTTCTTTTCATTTCTGGCCTGAAGTCTTGCGAGAAAGTATCTTCAAAGTGGTGATCCCACCCAAGATGCTGCTAAAGCATCATTTCATGTTAGCCAGAATAAAGTTATCAAATCACTGATTCAGAAAATAGGCACAGGGTGAGGGTGACCTGAAGAAGGACTGCTATTTTACATTCTCCACCACTATGATTGTCCATCTACAAAATTCTGATCAGAAGCTATCAAAACTCCAAAAGCTTGCAAATTACTTTGGGGTATTCCTTGTAATAATACACAATACTTCTGATTAACTAAACAGATAAGGAAGGTATGGTTTTGCTCAGGAACTGAAAAAGTGCTGGACAGTTTAATGGCAAAGATTTTCAGAAGATTCAAAGACATTTCATAAAGATTTATAGATTTTCATGTATAGTGTGGCAAAAACAACTGAAGCACTCTGCTTCTGTTCTTTGTAAAATGCTGCAACAATATTTCACTTGCTTGATCTGTTTCATTTCATATTAATCTGTAAATTTTACTTGAATTTTTGTGTCATACTAACAGAAACCCGATCATTGCTTGAGCCTTTAAAATTCCTATGCATAAAAAACAGAATAGAAAAAAAACATAGTAGGTTCAAGTTACATGAAAGTATAGTAGTATCCTATTTTTAAATAATATATTTTACTTAAGCTATTAATTAATCTTTTACTTTAGTTCATTTTAACTCCCTATATTGATTTCCTATTTTCCATTACAATGTAATTAATTTAGCTACACATTCATGTTTGTATGCCTTGAAGTTTATATAAACTTTCCAGTTATAAATAAATAAATAAAATACTGTAGGTAACCTTTTAATAATGTTCATTTAATATTTAGCTGTAGTCAAAATAAAATGTTAAGAAGTCCTGAGTGATGAATAGAGAACAGAAGTGAAGTAAAATTGAAAACTGTCTCATTGATTACTTTCTACTGTGAAAATCTCTGGTGCACTCACATTTTGAAAGTCTTGAGATTCTGGTCACCTTGTCTGAAAAGGAACATTCTACCACAGGGATGAAACTCATGCAAGGCTTCTCTGTGAAAATATTTAATTGATTGAGACTATTAAGCTTAAAGAAAAGATGAATGAAATACATCAGAGATCCATAAAAACATGAATAATATAGAACAGGTAAGGGCACTGTGTTTTTGATGACATGGAAATGAGGGAACATAAAACTGGAATTACAAAGAAAATTTTATGAAATACTCAAAGGAAATACTTTTGTTATTCAGTGCTTAAGTGGATTGTTGAACGTGTGGCTGCTGGATGCTTTGGATGTCAAAAGTATAAATGGACTCACAAGATGATTGAGCAAGCTAATGGAAAAAAGCTCCACTGTGGACTACTATACATGATAGTCTGATTGCAGCCTCTGGCTCGAGTTCAAGAGATCCCTGAACCAGAGATTGCCAGAAATTGTAAGCCAAAAAAGTATCACTCTGTACGTACTCTGTTCTTGTACTCTTTCCCTGAACATCTGTTGCAGACCAAAATCAAAGGTGAGCCTTCAGCATGATTTAGCACTGTTGCTCTTTCTTCTTACATACATAAAAGATTGAGAGAATTAAAAAAAAAAAAAAAAAAAAAAAAAGGAAGGAAAGGGAAAGGGAAAGGGAAAGGGAAAGGGAAAGGGAAAGGGAAAGGGAAAGGGAAAGGGAAAGGAAAAGGGAAAGGGAAAGGGAAAAAAAAATCCGTACATCATAGGCACTATGGAGGCTTTTTTAGTGAAATTTACTGCCTGGAGTTAAAAACTAAGTTTCCTATGCAACTCTGATAAAATACAGCATGCTGACCCAAGTGCTTTCTAAGTCAAACCATTTAAAATAGCAGTTCTGCGTGCCAGCTTTATTCCATTCTAAGCAGGAAACTTCAAAGAAAAGTGACAAAAAGTGTATCAGCCTGGAGATTAGCTCTAATTCCTTCAGACAAAGGAAGAATCTGGGTCTCTTGTTTCTTGGTTAGAGACTCTAGCCAGTGAGCCAGCAGCAGTAAAAGTGTCAGGTATGGTGTGTGCAAAGCTTGCTACAGTAAGTGTGGCATGAATAACACAAAGACACAGTTACATCGTGGACCCCAGGGGGAACAAGTGAAGAAGCCAGGTTTGCTCAGATGCCAAATTTCACTCTCCTGGAAAATGCTACTGCTGACAGCAGTTTTTTACATGCTTGAAGTAGTTCCAAGGTTAGGCACTAGTGCAAGCAGAATTACACTTTTGAATGTACAGCTGCACTTTACAGCTAACATAGAGTCACCAGCCCCATGCAGGGCAGAAGGTGGGTGAAAGCAATGCCTTACCCAACTCTTTCACTTGCCACTGCCATTCACCACCTGAAAGTTGTTAGAACTCAGATATCTTAATTTTAGCATCAGTGTCCTTAAACAGAAGTTGGGTGCTGATACTGTCTTTGCAAAGCCAGCTGCAAGTCATTGCTAGAATAATGTCCCTCCTGGTACCTTGGTGAAATACAGTTGCTTATTGGTCAAAGAGAATTAAAAAAAAAAAAAAAAAAAAAAAAAAAAAAAGAAGGAATTGAAAAACATTGCACCTCATGCCTATGCACTTTTATTCAAGAATTATGATGAAATTCTTGACCTTTCAAGCTGTAATCCTGTTGGATCCAGACTGGAGGCTATTTTTATATCACTACACACAAATTTATATCACTAAAAGGTAGGTCAGTGGCTCTTAGTCCCCAGTGTATCAGGATGACACATTGAAGCTTTGATTTCTGCCTGTCAGGTCATTTTCCCATGTAGCAGATAATATGACTTGACATTCCATAAACTTGTCTATAAACCTTCACATCCTACAACAGAGAAGCTCCAACTGTGCCATCACTATTCATTTGGGCATTGGCAGCTGCTTCTTAAAAACAAAGGCATGGCAACAAATAATACCTACCAGAGAGCTACTTCAATTGGTTAGGATATACGTGTCTTGAGAGAGAATGCCCCAGTTCAACACATCACACAGTACAAATTGCCATAGCAATAACACTATGTTCCATGATAATTACTTCGTTATATGTTAAATATTCTCCTGTTGGAAGCTTGCCAGTGTGTAAGTCTAAAGGGGATTCAGGTCTACCTCACATGTATTTCTATTAAATGGGTAGAAACTCACTGCAGTTGTATAACTCAGATGTGAACAGAAACAAGTGACTTCAATGAAGTTATTCCGAATCTATAGAATCTTAAAAAAAAAAAAAAAAAGAAAAAAAAAGAAAAGACAATCAAAACACAATTGAATAGTTCACAAGGTTAATTAAATGAGAAAGATCTTCAGATGCCAGAAGCTGTGTGAATTGCAATTGATTCGACCCGCCTTGAATTATAAAAATATTTGTTATACATTTCCAAATGTCTGTTACATAAATGACAGAGGCATGTAAAACGTAAATAAATACAGACAATCTTTGTTAAGGAGACTATCTCTAAAAATGTCTTCCCTAAAATTTGTGTATAGCTAGAATTCAACTATGATGTTTAGAGTAGCAACATTTTTGGTAATTACATAGATAGAAAATTATACTTATTCGATATTCCATCAACCCCGTGCATGGCTTTATCTCACTTTTTTTTTCTACCAATATCTGACACAAAGTTTTATGCCTGTCTTACAGGGACAAGCAGTTTACCACGAAAGCTGCATCAGTACCCTAAGCTTCTTCATTTTACCACTCAGATATAACAGGAGCAATGATCTTTTCCCAAGAAAATAGCTTTCTGTCTGGAGACAGACCCTCCCAGAGTAACAAATGTTCAGCTGTGTTATAAGAATCATGGAGAATGATTAAGTGAACTAGCTTCTATTTTCCTTTTCTTTTTTGAATACCTAATCATTCTACAATTGCATACGTTTAGCCAATTGAACTTGAGAGTCCATATACCTGTAAATAGCATCTCAGTATAGAATCTAGAATCACAGAATGGCCTGGGTTGAAAAGGACCACAAGGATCATCTAGTTTCAACCTCCCTGCTATGTGCAGGGTCGCCAGCCATTATACCAGGCTGCCCAAGAGCCACATCCAGCCTGGCCTTGAATGCCTCCAGCAACGGGGCATCCACAACCTCCTTGGGCAACCTGTTCCAGTGTGTCACCACCCTCTGTGTGAAAAACTTCTTCCTAATATTCAACCTAAACCTCCCCTGTCTCAGTTTAAGACCATTCCCCCTTGTCCTATCACTATCCACCCTTGTAGACAGCCATTTCCCCTCCTGTTTATATGCTCCCTTCAAGTACTGGAAGGCCACAATGAGGTGTCCCCAGAGCCTTCTCTTCTCCAAGCTAAACAAGCCCAGTTCCCTCAACCTATCCTCATAGGAGAGGTGCTCCAGCCCTCTGATCATCTTAGTGGCCCTCCTCTGGACCCGCTCCAAGTGTTTCACATCCTTCCTGTACTGGAGGCCCCAGGCCTGGATGCAGTACTCCAGATGGGGCTTCACAAGAGCTGAGTAGAGGGGAATAATAATGTCCCTCTCCCTGCTTGCTACCCCTTTTTTAATGCAGCCCAGAACACAGTTGGCCTTCTAGGCTGCAAGTGCACACTGCTGGCGTATGTCCAGCTTCCCGTCCACCAGGACTTCCAAGTCCTTTCCCACAGGGCTGTTCTGAGATACCATTAAACATGGAACTATAACATGAAACAAAAGTTTTAGATTTATACCTGGAGATGGGTGACAAATGAAATAGAACACTCAACTTCTGCCACAAGAACCAACCATTGCATTAGAAAACCTCATTTGCTCACACAATATTTGAGTAATCTAATGGCCTTTTCTGTGCTCCTACCCACGAGTGAGGAAATTCTGTTCTTCACCTCAGTAGTCCTATGAATCCAAGAAATCAAAGGACCTTCCTAGACATCTTGATTAATTAGATATCTGCTCAAAGTAGCACCACAATTTATTTCTCCTGTTTCTAATGGATTATCTTAGTGCTGTGTTGCCACATTTCACATCTCATTTATGAATCTACAAGAACACAGAAGTTTGAAAAGATTGTCCTTAATGGTTTAAATAACTTAATGTTAACCTTTTTTTGTTGATGCTGTAGTTTGCCATGTGGTTTCTTTGCATGTGTAGAAGGTGCTGTCTGAACCCTTCTTTGTTTTTTTGCTCAAAGCTTGCTTTCCAAGGCATTTCTTGCAATAAGACTCTGACTTATCTAGATGAGAGTAGTGTGTTGCTGTATGGCAGTTGCCATCACTGTGTGGACAGTTTTACATTTGAAAGCATTTCTTTGGAGCTGTTTGCCTCCAGAAAAGAGTGCTCTGAAGTGTTTATTGGTGGAAGATCTGGCCTGTGACCAAATAAGTCCAGCCTGCAATGGAAGATTGGGGAATGATACCATTGCATCTTGTGAAGGCAAGATAAAAGTTGGTGCCTCCATGCTCCCTCTTATCATAGAATCATAGAATCACAAAGGTTGGAAAAGACCCACAGGATCATCCAGTCCAACCATTCACCCATCACCAATGGTTCTCACTAAACCATGTCCCTCAGCACAATGTCCAAACATTCCTTGAACACCTCCAGGGTCAGTGACTCCATCACCTCTCTGGACAGTCCATTCCAGCACCTGACCACCCCTTCAGAGAAGTAGTATTTCCTAACGTCCAGCCTGAACCTTCCCTGGTGCAGTTTAAGGCCATTCCCTCTAGTCCTATCACTAGTCACACAAGAGAAGAGGCCGACCTTCCCAGCTGCTCCTCGTAAGGCCTGTGCTCCAGACCCCTCACCAGCTTTGTTGCCCTCCTCTGGACACGCTCCAGGGCCTCGATGTCTTTCTTACAGTGAGGGGCCCAAACTGGACACAGTACTCGAGGTGAGGCCTCACCAGTGCTGAGTACAGGGGGATAATTACTTCCCTGTTCCTTCTGGCAACACTATTTCTGATACAAGCCAGGATGCCATTGGCCTTCTTGGCCACCTGGGCACACTGCTGACTCATGTTCATGCTCTTATCTGCTGACAAGGCCCAGAAGATGGGAACGAAAGGAATTCCTTTTGAGATCCAAAAGGAGTTGACTCGACCAATTTAGACTTGTAAATAAGTTTGTACTATTTTTGTATTTTTATTTTTTCACACTGAATTCATTGAGGGGCTTCTCTCTTAGCACAGTGAGTCTTTCCCTCTTAGCACAGTGAGTCTTTCGCCAGACCTCATGGCTTCCTTCTCAAGAGATTTGATTGTGCCTGAGCACTCAGAATATTCTTTCCTGGGCACCCTTCTGCTTCAGGACAGTTTCAGAGTGGGCTCTCTCCAGATATTACCTGGATAATCCAAAGTCATCTCCTCAGCAGTTCTAATTCTGTTGTGCATCAGTTTTTTTCAAAAGCTGAACTCAGTCCTCAATCCATATAGAACAAAAATAAAGTAAAAAAAACCTGCTCAGCAAGGTTAGAATCAGCATCCTCTAACCTGAAACAAGTGCTCCTGATCAGAACAAGATGTGTCAGATGACTTCTACCTATTGACTTTCAAAGGACTACTTTTCACACAGTGAAAGAAAAAGTGAGGCTGTTTCATATAAGAAAACTGCATAAAGGGGAAGATGATGCAGAAATCTATCAGAATACTTAAAATGTCCCTCATAATCAAAAATATCTTTATTGGCTAAAAACTAAAACAGAAATATGCCATTCGTAACAAGTTACAGCATCTGAGGTTTTGATAGAATTGGTTTGAGGCAATAAATTATCTGCAAGTTTAAGTTATAATAATGATATAATTATGGTAATACTCTAATAATTGCTAATGTAAGTCTGATGTTAATTCAAAGAGTGATTTGTGTAGGTAATAAGAATTAGACACCCTAATGTATTGGTCTCAATATGTGTAAGAAAATGTTGCAGAATGAATATGTAAAGTAGATAAAATGAGGCATGTTTAAAGGAGTGATTCTTCAGAGTTTTCCCCAGGGCAGTTTTCATTAATGCCAGACCACCCGCTACTGCTAGGCCATGTGAAAAAGAAAAAAGATAACAAGCTGAAACCCTACTGAAAAACAGACACTTTAATTTTAGTGATAAAGAGTGTTAACTCAGACCCATACTTCTGCTGAATTAAATCTATGACTTTTTTCAGGAAGCTGAGAGAGATCATTTAGAGATGAGTCTAACAAAATCAACAAATATTAATTGGGCCTCATCAAATCAATTTTATATGACAGTTAAAACTCTTGCTTTGCCAGTAACATCTCTAGAAGGTCTACTCACAGGGTAGTAGAGCTCAGACAGGGGACTCTTTAGTACTACTTATTCCATTTCAGATGATAGATAGATAACAGCACATCCACCTGTGTAGTAGAAGACACATATCCAGATTTCTGAGATCTTCTACAGATAGCAGCATTCTGGTGAACTGTACATTGTTTGGGTAAGTAATACAGTTACAGGCTTCTCTCTACAAGCAATATATAATTATATAGTTACCCACACGCTCATAGAAGCAGGGCTGGAATTTAACAGCTCAACTGCTTGAAAATCGATCAAGCTATGAAGTCTCCCTGATGTTCTTTAAACTACATGTATGCATACATACATATACAGACACACACACATACAGTCATGGAGAGGAACTTTTCTAAGTGTGGTGAATAAAGCAACTCTGCAGAGATCTATCTCAAATTACTGTTTCAAAACATATAACAGGGAAGATCTAAACAAAAAAATCTAAGCAGATATCAGTTGGATACATGCTATTGTCTGCTGTATTGCTTTCCCTTCCTTGCTTTTTGAAGTCTTTTCAAGGAACAGAAAAGTTGGAAACTTTTTAAAAGTGAGGTAAAATGTGTCAGCACTACCATAAAAATTTAGCAACTTGCTCTATTGCAGGTATAAACATTTTTCATCTATTTAAACAGATGCAGACTATTGAATTTGATTTGATAATACTGTTCTTTTAATTGACTGTATCATGTTGATAACATGCTGTGCGTTAATATTTCATAAGTTATATACGTTCTATATAGTGCAAGAGTTCTGACACTTTAAGGATAGCTTAAGGCAATTTATGCTGAAATACGAATAAAGCAGCCCATCACAAATACCACAAATGCTTGCTGGGGCATGACTGTGGCAAAACAGAAAAAAAATATATTTAAAAAAATATTTCTATGAAGTATAATTCAACTGTTAAAAATTGAATTTAATTTTGATAGTCAAATAAATAATATCCAGGTTTTTTTTTTTGGTTTTTTTTTAATTTTCTAAACCAAAATTAATTTTTAATAAACATGGGTGGGAAAACCTATATCTCTATAGGAGTTCAGATTTTATTCTAGACCTAATAATAATAATAATAAATTCTAATGTGTTTTAATAAAAAAGAGAAGTGGAAACATTTTATACTGAATATATATTTTATTGCATTTTTAGTGATTTGACTAAATATAATGTTGGGGAAGATATTTTTAAAAGTGAAAATTCAAATTAATGTAACCTCACTTTAAAGGCTTTTAAAGGACTTACGAACAACTCTGAAATGTTAAAAAGAAATAAAGTTGAGTATATTCTGTCCTCCATTTTTTCTAAATTCTCTTTTTTGCTTAGAAAATAGATTTGCTGGAAAAATTCTGATCTACACTTATGCTTCATCTTTGATTTGAGCATTTTAGGACATAAGCAAAGTTCTTGCACACAAAAGCCACTCTCATGCCCACAAGGTGTAAAAGCAGCTTTGGCCATTAGTTCTGCAGAACTGTAAAGCAGCTGCATGTAACTACACAGAACATCAGCATGCATCGTGATGGCAAGAGAAGGTGATGTGTTGATAATCAGACTAGGCTGACATGCTTCTGGTTCTTCAGATCTATCTTTGATGTTGATTGCATGTCTTTGCCATTGCATGCTTACCACAGCCTGTACATTAACAGTATTAATAGTTTCAATTATGTAATTTAGAATTTTTTTTTAAGATATATTTTCAGAATTAAATGTTACTTTCTAAACATTAAAATTCAACTATCAACTTTGAAACTTTGCTTTCACTCTGCCTTTTTCTGGTTAAGCTTGGTTTCCAGGTGGACTATGTGGAACTGAAAATGGTAATAGTGATTACAAAGGAAGACTGCATGCAGTGTGCCTTGATCCTTATCCTCTGATGGTTTTCATCATTAATTTTTATGTGACAAGTGCATAAATGCTTCTTAATTTTCTCTCTGCCTTCAGGCTTCAGAAGTGTACTGAAAATATAGCATATTTTTGAGCACTGACATTTAAAGCTAGACTGGACAAAGCATTAAAGAAAATATGGATAAAAAGCTTCTTTTTTAAAGTATCATGTTATCCAAAGATGAAAACTGCTGTAAGAGTCAGGTGTTATTTATTAGCAGGGACAAGGACTATGATACACTTTTTATTTTAACCCCAGTTACTGCAACTTCTTTAGTAACTCATTTGTCTGTTTCATGAAATTCACTGCACTTCACAAAAAAGAGACTTAAGAGAGAGCTCAGCTGAAAGACAAAGCAGATTCCTGCTGCTTGCTTGCTTAGGCACTCAGAGAAAGAGCTGAGATGAAGAAACATTCACTTGTGTGCTATTCACTTAGACTTTCTCCTGAGGTTCTGGATATAAAAGGTAGGAATTCAGAAGTGGTTGATGTTATAGAACACCATGAAAAACAACACTCTTATTAGGCAACTACAGCGAGATGCAAGACATCCTGGGGAGCATGTCAAAGAATAAGAAATTAGGGCAAGACAGGAGCTTGGAAAGTGATACCACGAGGAGCAGCTCAATGCACCTTCAGCAGTACTTCTCAGTAAGAATGCCTCAGAGGTGAGAGTTAGGCCAAAAGACATCATCCACAAAATGTGTATTTCATTCAAATACAAGCATTGGAATTTGTTTATGAAGAAGAATAAACTTGTAATGTATAACCCTAACTTCTTCCTCATCAAATGACAGGAGCAATTATACATTTTGCAGATATTTAGTTTTGTCTACTTAGTTAATTTTAACTTACAGATAATTTAGACATTATATTAACTTTAACATTACCCCAATAAATTTACACTTTTATAGAAGAAAGGGGTATAAGAAACTATTAGAATTCACCACAGCTGTTCACAACTCTGACTCAGATCTATTTTGAATATTAAAAGAGTGGTCATTAGTCAAAATTATTCAATTCTAGACTTCTTCATTGTGATGACCAAAATTAAGATTGACAGTAAAGTATGAATAGCATTGTTGTGTCAAACATCCAAGACAGATATATGCAAAGTGCTTCAAAAAGAGTACACTGAATCAAAATATTGTCAGATGAAGACGCAATGTTGAGAAACACCAGAACTCAGGTTTTAAATGTAACTCCAGTTTTCTGCATATGCATTATGATACCCATCTCTGTATGATCATAGTCTGTTTTCTTAATCAGAAGGTTAGGGCAACTGGATAAGAGATGAAAATATGAGTGTGACTTTCCCAGAATCACGAAAGAGCATTAATAGAATTCAGTTTCTTTTAGAAGTATACAGCATTCACTGTTATTAAATCCTCTTTCTTTCAGCTCCTGCTTCATTAGCTGTGTACCTTTAATTTCTGAAAAAAATTACACTGGTATCCCACAGTCAACAATTTCTTTCATTATAAAACCTGATTTACAGTCTGTGAAGTGAAGGAGGAAGAAATGCTATGATAAAAAATTGCAAGCGCTAATGTAATTATAGATGGTAATACTTACATCTAAGACAGACTAATTAAGGCTGCACAGGCAGCCTTAATTCTGACATTTTTCTAACTTCTAAATAATTGACCTTGCAATCTCAACACTCCTCATGTATCAATTATAATTAGCTTTTAAAAACATGAAAAAAACCACTGTTGTCAAGGAAGAAATTATAAAAAGAAAAGAAATCCTCTCCTATGCAACCAAGATGTGTTTATATGAGAGTCAAATCCTTCAGAGCTATTCAGAAAGCTGCAATAAGACATGTTGCATAGTTGTTTCCATTAATAACTCCTACTTGGGTCAGCCTTTGGAAAGGGGAATTGATTAATCACATGCAATGGTACAGGTCTCACCTGTTGGAGAGAAGGACCTGGGTGTCCTGATGGCAAGTTGGCCATAACTTAGCAGTGTGGCCTTGTGGTCAAGAAGGTCAGTGGTATCCTGGGGTGCATTAAAAAGAGCGTGACCAGCAGGTTGAGGGATGCAATTCAGGACCTAAGGAAAAAGCTACAAGTTGTGCCAGAGGAGATTTAGATTAGATGTAAGGAAAAACTTTTTCTCTCAGAGAGTGGTCAGGCGCTGGAATGGCTGCCCAGGTAGGTGGTAGAGTCACCGTCCCTATCAGTGTTCAAGAGGTGTCTGGATGAGGAGCTAGGAGATATGGTTTAGTGGCTTATGGTAGGAATGTTAATGGGAGGACAGTTGGACCAGATGATCTTGTAGGTCCTTTCCAACCTTCTTATTCTATGGTTCTATGATTCTATGATCCTCTCCCTCTACTCTGCACTAGTGAGGACACATTTAGACTACTGTGTCCAGTTCTTGACTCCCCAGTTCAAAAAAGACAGGGATCTCCTAGAAAAAGTCCAGTGGAGGGCCACAAAGATGATGAAGAACCTGGAGCATCTCCCATATGAGGAAAGGCTGGGTTACTTGTGTCTATTCAGCCTGCGGACAAGGAGACTGAGAAAGAATCTGATTAATGTTTATAAATATCTAAAGGGAGGTGGGAGGCAAATGGACGAGGCCGGGCTCTCCTCAGTGGTGCATAGCTGTAGGACAAGGAGCAATGGCCTAAAACTTGAACGTAGGATGTTCCACATTAAGATGAGGAAGAATCTCTTCACAGTAAGGGTAACAGAGCACTGGAACAAGTTGCCCAGAGTGGTTGTGGAGTCTACTACCATGGAGATATTCAAGACCTCTCTGGACACCTACCTGTGCTACCTGTTTTAGGGTGCCTTCTTTAGCAGAGAGTTTAGACTCAATAATCTCTTGAGGTCCCTTTCAACCCTTGCAATTCTGTGTAAAAACTATGAAAAATAATAATATCAGCACTCAGAGTTTTCCCTTATATTTGTTGACAAAAGACAAAAGCGAGGACTGAGGATACCTGCAGACAGCCCAGGATGAACACTGATGTTTTACTGGGTTCTACTGCTCTTGTCTTTTTTTTTTCTGTAGTCCTGTGTTTCAACCTTTCTGCCTTATTTTATTTTCTCATTCCTCTGGTCCTTCCATCTTTTCTCCTGAGCTATGGAGCGGTTGTTCCTTTGTGCTCCAGACCACCCACAGTCAGCCTGTCTGTACTCACGCTTCATTTCCAATGGTCTCTTGGCATCCAGGAGCAAAAACTGCACTCAGACTTTTACTCAGCTGAAGCATCACAGTCCCACAGCATGCACATGGCATACAGAATCCTCAAAAAATCAACAATAAAACTCTCTCATGCTTTCACTAATGTACAGTTCTGGGGGGATGTTTGGGTATAATTCTGCACTGAATCACTTTCATAGGCAATCCAGAAACTAAAGACGTAATATCAGGTGTCAAACACGAAGACCTTGTTTCCTAGTTGAGCGGTATCAATACTGCTTTTCTTGCTAGAGTCTTTAATAGAACCCAACAATATTACTTTTCCAATTTCAGTATAAAAACCTGTTTACTCACAGTTCATTTGTTTTAAAATGATCAGAAACTCAAGATAGAAAACTTCAGTATAAACAAGGGAGTGTGGTAACATTACAGGCCCTGTAAAAAAAAAAAAAAAATCATTTCCAATAGAGGGCAAATGGTAGACCAAATCTTACGAGAGATATAAAATTAGAAATATTTCCTGTAAAATACTTAAAATAAAATATAGTATAGATGAGCTCCTTGTGACAGTGACATACCTTGTTTCAGATCAATCTCTTACTGAATCTGCCTGCCTATATGAAGTAGGAGAAAGTCAATATTTCTTTTCACATTTGCTTTTATATGCTAGCACAGTGAACTTAGCCTTGACCTGTAGTTAGCAACCAAAGTTACATAGATTTTCCAGGTGACTAAAGGGAGTCCAGGTCTAAGGAGTTGTACTGATAGAATAAGAGTCTACTTTGACATAGTTACTTCAGAAGAAAAAAAAAAAGTACAGTTCCATTTTGGAAGCCTGGTATAGTTTCCATTTAATTTTGATGTACTGTCTTAAGAATTAATCAGCATTAAAAAAAAATAAAAAAAAAAAAACAGTAAATAAACTTGGAATCAACATTTTATCACCACTTAAATAGTGAGACTGTAAAGGTAATATAAAGAGAGAAGGCAACTTATCTGCAGAAGAACATATGTAACAGTCTTCATCTCCCCAGTAGAATCCCTATACTTGATCTTCTAATCCTCTGCTTCCATTATCAGTGAAAGAGAGGAGGTGAACTAAGGGCAAAAGTAGTGTCTTTTATTAAAGTATGCAAATCTCCAAAAAAGAGCCATATTTGAAAAAGGTCAGATGTAGACATTTTTATTGTAGTTTACATTGAACCATTTCTCTGATGTCACTTATACTCTTTTATCATGTGTTCTCTTTTTTTTTTCTTTTTTTCAGATAAGTCCAAACTGTTTTATTTCTTACTGTTTTGTTTGTTTTTAAATGTTTTTTTTTCCCTTTTGCTACTGAAAGTGATTTCTCAAGATACACATCTGTTTATTTGGTGAAAATAAGAGAAACCATCCAATAAATTTAATATTAATTTACACTCTGTTTATAATTTGTCTATTTATAGTTTTAAGGGTTAACTTAGAGCAGCAGTAAGTAAAGATATGAAATAAGATTCATCTTAAAACTGAAATTTTGAAAAAAAAATGAATAAAAAAAAGGGGGATTGTTGGCACTAGGGCATTCCAGTGCACATGCTATTAAACAGAGAAATAGAAGAAAGTGGATTGGCAAAAAAAGAAAAAGAAAAAAAAGAAAAAAAAACTTTTAAAATTCAATTAAAAAAATTTAAAACTATTGAAAATTTCCGTTTCCTATGGGATGTTGCTCTTCCTTGCATTATTCAATAAATTTCAGTAAAGATATGGATTTTACGGGTTGACAGTTCAGTGGATGACAAACTGGTTGCAAGAGCATACTGAGAGAGTAGTGGTCAATAGCTTAATATCTGGATGTAGATCAGTGATGAGTGGTATCCCTCAGGGGTCAATACTGGCACTAGTGCTCTTTAACATCTTTATCAGTGACATCAACAGTAGGATCGAGTGCACCCTCAGCAAGTTTGTAGGTGACATCAAGCTGTGTGTTGCAGTCAACACACCAGAGGGACAGTATATCATTCACAGAGACAGGCTCAAGCAGTGAGCTCAGGTGAACCACATGAGGTTTGATAAATCCAAGAGCAAGGTCTGCACCTGAGTCATAATGACCTCCACTATCAACACAAAATGGGAGACAAAAGGATAGAGCACAGCCCTGCTGAAAAAGACTTGGCAGTACTGGTAGATGGAAAGCTGGGCATGAAACAGCAATCTGTCCTTAAAGCCCAAGAAGCCGACCATATCCTGGACTGCATCTAAAGTAGCATGGCCAGCAGGGCAAGGGAGTTGATCCTGCCTCTCTGCTCTGTGCTGGTGTGGCCTCACCTGCAGTACTGTGTTCAGATGTGGGGACCTCAGTACAGGAGAGACATGGAGCTGTTAGGGCACATCCACAGGAGGGCCACAAAAATGATCCAAGGGATGGAACACCTCTCCTGCGAGGACAGGCTGAGAGAGCTGGGGCTGTTCAGCCTGGAGAGGAGAAGGCTCTGAGGTGAATTAAGAAAAATCACATTTCAATTTACTGTTGGAAAGAAAACTGAGTCGTGTTGTCATGGGTGAGCCTTGCTAACAGCTAAATGCTCACCCAGCCATTTGTTCACTCCCCTCTCCCACAGTACAGGGGGAAAATAAAAGGAACACAAGAAGGCTTGTGGAAAGAAATAAAAAGAGCTTAATAGGTAGAGGAAAAGCTTCATGCACAGGCAAAGTAAAATAAGGAATTCATTTGTGACATGCCATCAGTAAGCAAATATCCAGTCACTTATCAGGAATCTTGGCCACAGCATGCATGACAGTTACGTGAGAAGATAAATACTGTGACTATGACGCCTCCCTTTTTCCCCCTATCCTTAATAATTTACTGCTAAGTACAATGTAATATGGTTTGGTCAGTTGTTCTGGTTGTGTCCTCTCCCATCTCCTTGCCCAGTCCTGGTCTGCTCCCTGGAAAGGTGGGGACAGGGCAGTGTGGGAAAGAAAGCCTTGATGCTGTGTAAGCACTGTTCAGCAACAGCAAGATCACTGGTGTGTTATCAACACTGTTTTGGCCACAAAGCACAGAACTGTATAGATTGCTTTAACTACATCCCTGCCAGGATAAGTTTAAAGAAAATTTTCTAACCACACGTTTAACATAAAAATATTTATTTTATTTGGAATATTTTCCAAGACAAAATGTTGAACTCTTACATCCAATTTTGATTGAAGACTCATATTTTCTTATTCTTGCTGTAAATCTGCAAGAGGGCTAGGTATTCTCACAACAGTTCATTATAAGCTGAGATTTTGTAATTGAACATCTATGCCTATGAAATAAATTGTGCATTTTTTACTTGAAAAACAGCAAAGAAAAAGATAAACACAAACCATAGGTATTTCTTAAAATTTAAATATTGGGACTATAAAGCTACATTAATTAAGCTAAATTTTCTAACTTACTGAGTTTTCAGCAGTAAGCTTAACAAGATAATAAAATAATACTGAATGATAGAATTTCTATGGAAAAAAAAATATTCCAAAACAGTATCTTGGTTAATCTGTAAATTCTGCAGCAAATATTGGAGATGAAATTTTGCTTGAAGTCAAACTTAAGCATGGACACAATAAATAATGAACCACAAGTAAGAGACAAATAACTTGCTGCAGTGTAGCGTGTCAAAATATCTTGGCAGACATTGTTACTTGTGGACAGAGGTCTAAACAGCCAAGGGACGTGGTGTCATAAGGTATGCCCATGTGTAGAGCAGACAATCTAAATAGCGCCTTCAATGTATACATTTTCATAACTTCTGTCTTGACTAGAGAATATTTTTAGTACAGTCTCTAGTCTGAGTCTACCAGCCCCTTTGGTGCTTTATAAATTATGTCTCCAGTGACAATAACAACAGAAGGCTCAGGATCCTCAGTGTGGGTGACAGCAACAGAATAGTCATTTTTCTTTTAAGAATAGCTTATCTCACAGATCTGCTGTTCCTTCGGGCTCTTCTCTGAGTGAGAACAAATATGGTTCATAAAACTGGTAAAAAAGTTTATCTCCCACATCTCCCAGTCTGTGCAAGTTGAGGGTCTCCTCAGCATCTCTGCTGTGAGAGATAAACAGATCAAATATGTGAATAGGAGACTTGCAGGTTTGGGGAGATGTATCATGTCTCAGACAATAGGAAAAACATACCGGACCAGGCGGAAGGTCTGTTTGACAGTAGGAAGTGGCAGCTGATTAGACAGAGCCTGTGAGAACTAGGCGAGAATCTAAGATATAGGCTTATTTTACATGTTTTCTGCTCCCTGCTTCCAGCAGATTATTTAAGGATTTCCAAAGCCAGAGATATTTTGTTTGCAGAAGTTCTGAAGCATTTGTCTTCCATGTGTTTGTCTTATTGCTTTTTGAACCAATTTGCGCTTTTGACATTTGGAATATTGTTTGTCAGAATTCCACAGTGTATACTTTCTGGTAAAAATGCATTTCTTTTTTGTTTCTGCCTGTTCAGTGATGATGTCGTTCGATGTTCTTAGCTCTTACACTATTAGACCCAAGGAGTGTTTTCTACTCTTATACCCTGTGGGACTTGAAGTTCCAGGTAAATTCAGTTCTACAGGAGTTATATATTTCTGAACTATAATTTAAGTTGCCATATCATTCTGCTACAACGAATACAGCTCTTTCCCAGAAGACCAGATTTATGTTCAAGAAAAATATTTTTCAGTGTTTAAAATAACTTGCTTTCAAAACAAGGAAGTTTAGATAAAGATTGATTTAATGACAAGTTCCGATTTGTTGCTAGAGTTACCTGTCAGATACTGAGAGAGAAACAGATTAAGGATGTTCATTCTTTAGCTAATCAGAAATAATAAATAATAATAAAAAAAAATCCAATTTCACTCTTTGACAAAAATTGATGTTTTCCTGCATTTGCAAGAAGTAATAGCACCATTCAAATCACTCAGTATATTGTTTCATAAATGTAATACAAGGTATTGTAAATTCCAGTCTCAGATAAAAATGCACTGCTTTTTTATTCTATAAATAAATAGTTGTTTTATAGCAAACAATACCAACAAATTTTATTCATAACCTCAAGAAAATTGCAGAGAAAAAATAGAATTGTCTGATTGCATTCAGTGGAACAAAGAAGATACAATGATCATGACGTAAAGCAATCATATTTAATATTCTTTTAAGCTTTCCCACTTAAGGCTGCCTTGTCCAGAAGTTCTTACTATTCTGGTCATTTACATAGTTATGAGGCACTAGGCCATTTGAGTCTGAAATACCAATTTGAATCTGAGGCACCGACTATATGAAGTCTCAACTACTTCTAAAAGATTTTGTTGTGTTTTCCTTACTTGAAAGAGTTTTATTGAAAGTGCTACATAACCATAACTAATATATATTATATATATATATAAAACCATAACTAATATATATATATATATGCAAGAAGAGGGACATGACTGTAAAATCATAGAATCATAGAATCGCCAAGGTTGGAAAAGATCCACAGGATTATCCAGTCGAACCATCCACCCATCACCAATAATTCTCATTAAAACATGTCCCTCAAAACAATGTCCAAACAGTCCTTGAACACCTCCAGGGTCAGTGACTCTCAAAATTGCTCTCAAAAACTCCCTGCATCTTGCATGAACTATCAAATGCACTGTAAGGTATGTTTTGTAAAGAAGTGGAAATAGGCAGAGTGTAAGAAAGTAATTTTCATCAGATAAATATTTAGAGGCAAGAGTTCTAATTGGGAAAGCATTAGAAAACAACAAATCTACATGAAAAAATCAGCTACACGTGGAATTGCTGATGTAATTTGCTGTTGCATTTTCTATCTGTTAAATGTTAACAACAGCCATGGATATGTTGTGAACTAGACAGAGTGGCCTGAATACCGCAAAGAAACTGACCAGTATAATCCCTGAAAATCTTACCTGTGCTTTGTTTAAGAGATGAAATTTTGTTCTCTAAAAAATAATTCAGAGAAATATTTGAAGGATGAAAATTACCATATTTGCCATACGTCTGTGTTAATTTAGAAATAGTAAGTAAAACTTACTTGGATTTAGAGATAAACAAAATGTCTGTCACATATGTAACTTTGAAAATCCCAGCTTTAGAAATCCAACCAGTGTCAGTAGGAGTCAAGTGACTAAGTCTCACAGAACCATAGCACTGTGGCTTAGAAGCATTCATTGATTCTTTTACCTCAGTTTATGACTACACAAGCACATTGCTTATTATTAACAGCCTAAATTGTGCAGTTGATTTCTTCTGGGTTGCTACATCAGCATCAGATCAAAACTATACTTTATGACTTCAGCTGGATGGCATTTTACTCATATTTATGGAAGTATTTGCAAAGCAACATTAAGTTTTGTCACATATATTGCTGGAAGTAACAAAATCTGTGCTCTGATTTCAATGGAGTTATGTACATTTATGCATTAGAAAATCAAATATTTGAGGGGGGGGTTGCCTCTTTTTCTCGAAACACTTTTTTTTTAGTTTACTAAACCAGAATGTTGATCTAATGTGAAACAATTCTAAATACCACGATATTGCTCTCCAGGTAGCAAAAAATAAAAGAAAAGACATGGATACATATATGACTATGAAATGAAACAGGACTCATAAAATCACAAATTCTTCCTAAATGACCACACAATAAATATTAGGGTTTTTTAAATGCTAAATTTTGTGTAAATAATTTAGATGATTGTGTATAAGAAATAGGGATCAATACTAAACCAATTTTTGTATTGTGCACTAAGTACTAAATTAATAATGCATACAATAAATTTACCATGATTATGTGAATCATGATCTGAATTTTAGGTGGACCTATGTGGAGCTAGGAGTTGGACTCAAAGATCATAGAATCAGAGAATCAGAGAATCAGAGAATGGCTTGGGTTGGAAGGGATCTTTAAGATCACCTAGTTCCAACCCCTGTGCTATACGCGGGGATACTAATAGTTCTATTCAAACTTGGATTATTCTGTTATTCTATGATTCTGTGAATTGCCAACAGCAGAAAGTCAGTGTTAACATGTATGTAGTGTGGTTAACTATGAAAGCCTCTAATAAAAATCTTTATTTTCATCCCATCTTCTTTTGCAGCCTAACATTATAAAAGAATCTATTACAAACTGTTAATCTATGAAACAGACTGCAATACAGTCCCAGCCATTTGAGGCATTCTTGATATTAATCCACTCTTACATACTGGCAGGGGGTACAATTTACAGGTGGTCAGTCTGTCGTAAGAAAGAATGTGACCAAATTTGTAATTGCAGTTCAGTGGAGAAGAGGCATCTAATTTCTTATCAAAAAATGGTATTTGCAATATAGTAAAGGAGCTGGAAGGAGTTGTGGAGCTGCCACCTGCCTTCACAAGCTCCACTTTAGATGTCATTGGTTGGTGTGGTGCCCACCTGAGGGATAGCCAGTAGAAATAAAGCATTTGCATCTTAGGTATTCAGCAGTTAGCCTGTGGAGCAGCAAAGTGCCTAGACAAGCTATGGTACCTTTCTTAGTCAGCGGACAGGGTAAGAAAAAAGAGAAGTTTCAGGTTCTCTGAAGCTTGTCAAGTTCTTCAGTTGTTGTATTTATAACACAGGAAGGGCCAAGCAATTCTTTCAGAAGAAATGCACTGGAAAAGAGCAGTGTGAGACTCACAAACTAAATGCTTTTTTTTTAATATCTGATGTAAGTTGACTAAAAGCAGCAAAGGTTATCTCAGAAAAGCGGGTGAAGGCCAAACTTATTAACTGCCTGACCTCCAAATACATCTCCAGTTTAAGTCAGTGCTGGAAGCCCAGTGATGAATTAAAGATAATATTTCTTCAGTTTTATTGGTACTATCTCTCTCATCTCATCTACATTGTGCCTATTGTAAATGCCGTCAAAATCTTCTCGTTGTGTAGTACAAGAAAGAAAACAGTTAAGTTTTAACTAAAGCATAATTACGATCTATCTAATATATACAACAGCATTCACAATACAGACTTATTAATTGTAATGACCTACTTTTTACATCATATGGTATCGGAGAAAAATGGTACTTCCTGTCTTCATGAGTTACTTGACTATCCACAGGTCAATCTGGAGACTGCATTCCTTCTTATTCACATGAAGCATAAAAAAAATACGTGTCTACACATACTGGATAATTCCAGAGCTATGCATCAGATTCCTTTGTAAATCTGCCTGTAGTATATATACACTTCAAATAACTATTGCATATATTGTAGGTGTTCAGATTCAAATCCTGGCTAATACTACCTGACTTTGTAAGCTGACTTACACATCTTAAAATAGAGAGCAACAATCTATCTTCTAAAGCACAAGGAATAAAATAAATGTATAAATATTAAACATATAATCAATAAAAATAATTTTAAAATCCCCAGTAGACTATTTAAAGGAAAGTTCACTCTAAAAAATTCAGACAGGGCAGTCATCAAAGAATAAAAGATAAACACTACTGGTGTTTTAGCATGTAATAGATAGAGTAACATCTCTGCTCATTAGGGTTTTTTTTTTTTTCCATTGTAAGTGGCTATTTTTATTGATTGTCTATGAATTACTAAATATATATCCAATTATGTGGTTATCAGCAAGCATAAGGAAAAGATTTTCCATAATTATAAAATTTCATTATCTTCTTGCAGGTTTTGTGGTAAGTACAAGTGAGAAAAATAAGGGACACAATTTTTACTCATGGTCAAAATAAAAGCAAGCAAGAAATAGTTAACTTTTTGATGAGTATGGCAAATAAAATATCTATAGCTTACCTGGAAGTATTTTATTGTTAATAAGCTCTACAGAAGAGGTTGACTTTGGATGCTGGCAGACCCCTACATGTTTCCTCTCCGACTCACTCTCTTAAACAGTAGTGGGAGAGAAAATAAGATAGAGATGCTCATGGGTTGAGGTAAAGTCAGGTTAATAAGGAAAGCAAAAGCCACATGCACACACATACAAAGCAAAAGAAGGAATTTGTTCACCATTTCCCATCAGCAGGCAGATGTCTGTCCACTTCCCGAGAAGCAAGGCGTCAGCACACATAGCAGTAGTTTGGAAATACAAATGCTACCACCATGAATGCTCCCCTGTCTCGCTCCAATTTATAAGAGGGAGAGGAGGTTCTTTGAAATATGTATGCCCAGCGTGAGATTAAGGAACAATGGTTCAAATGTTGGTCTGACCAGTTTATTACAAATGTTAATAAGGGAGATGAAGAAAGGGGAGGACAGACACTATTGCGGATTGGAGTGATGGGGAAGGGAAGGTGAGCAATAGAAAAGATAGAAAGAAGCAAGAATTGCGTAAAGCAGGGATAGTCACCACCAGGATCCGGCAGTAGTCCCGTTGCACAACGTTCCGAGGCCGAAGGGCAGGAGCAGCAAGGCCGGTCTTGGGAAATGAGAGGATGCAGGTACCGGGTGGGTCCAGGAAGAAGCCGCAGAATAAGTCTGGGAGGAAGCAGCAGGTCTCAGGTAGCAGGCCCAGGAAAGTCCATCAGCATACGGTCCGTAGTGAGGGATCTGACGGCAGAAACCTCGAGTCCGTCGTGATGAGGGATCTGATGGCAGAAACCCTTCACTGGTCTGTCGTGGTGAGAGATCAGCCTCTGATCCTCCGTGGTTGTTGGACCCTCTTTTATCCTCCATTTTCTCCTGCCTACATGACATCCCTGGGTGCTTGAGCAAGAGTCATGTGCATACGTCCTGAGATGGCCATCTTCCTCGAGATAAGTCCACACAAAAAGACCGTTTACCGGCCATTAGCAGCAGCTTATCTCTCTCTCGATGCCCCTGGCCTTGTCCATTTGTGCTCCTTAGAGGATTTCACAATCCTTAGGCAGGACCTGTCCATCAGTGTCCTCAAGACAAAAGATTTCTCTACCTTTGCCCAGGACTTGCCTGGACTTGTTCCTCAGCAAACTTTGAGTCAATCATATAAAAGAATAATCTCTTACATCCCCCTTCCTCCTTTCTCTCAGCTTCAATTGCTGAGCATGATGTTACATGGTATGGGATATTCTTTGGTCAGGTGGGGTCAGCTGTCATGGCTGTGTCCCAGCCTACCCACAGCCTACTGACCTCTGTTAGTGGGGGGAGTTAGAGAGAAATCTTTGATATTACATGAACACTGTTCAGCAACAGCAAAAACAGCAATATGTTGTGATCACTGTTTAGCCACAGATGTGAAGTAAGGCGTTATGTGGACTGCTATGATGAAAGTTAACTCCATTCTAGCCAGACTCAGTACAGAAATGCATCTGAAACAATCAATTCCATTCTGAATTTCAATGCAAAAGCCAATTAAGGAAGACAATAATTGAATTTAAAGTGAAATGACGAAATATTCACAAAGAATTTTGTAAAAACTTTATTTTCAGTAATAAATTGACTTATGGGATTGTTCAGTCTGAAGAAGAGGAGGCTAAGGGGAGACCTTAATGTTTTCTACTACTCCCTGAAGAAAGGTTGCGGTGAGGTGAGAGTTAGCCTCTTTTCCCAAGAAACAGATATAGGAAATGACCTTAAACTGTGCCAGAGGAGATTCTGCTTGGAAATTAGGAAAAAAATTATTCTCAGAAAGAGCAAGTGAGAAAGAGGCACAGGCTGCCCAGGGAGATAGTGGAGTCACCACCACTGGAGGTGTTCAAGAACTGTGAAGATGTGGCACTGAGGGAAGTGGTGAGTGGGCATTGTGGTAATGGGTTGATGATCGAACTAGATGATTTTAGAGGTCTTTTCCAATTTTAATGATTCTATGATTCTAAGGTTTCTTGGTAGCACTGAAGAGAGCAGCACATATACCTCTCTTTGATTCTGGCAAAGGTAGGGCAGACAGATGGTGCTGCATTCCTTCCTGAAGTGATCTACTTGATCCCTTGCAGTTCTAGAGCTAGACTTAAATCTACATTTTCTGATATATTTGACAGAATTACTGAGGTAAGCACCAGATTCAAGAAAGGGCTAAAGTTACCTCCTATATGTTATTTATGATAGGCCTTATCATAAAGCTGTTAGGATGGATTGCTCTTGCAGGCTGTTCTGTAATCTTTATCACCAATAATAAAAAAAAATGATTTTAATTTCCACTTCAAATTGGTTTCTGGACTTGTCACACATGTTTTTTCATCTTTTGTTTTGAGAATCACTGTCACTCTTTCAGGAGGTGATGTATATACTGGACCAGTAGGGGCAACAGACTTCCTAAAGGGCTTAGGAGGAAAGGAGTTCAGGAAATTTTAGCCCTGCCCTTGTTAATGACTTACGGTAATGTGTATTGTCAAGTCTTCCAACATTTGCAGGAACACAAAACTTCATTAAGAAATTGGGGTTGCATCAATGTCTGCCAAATATCATATTTCTAAGTGCCATCAGCAGTTCATAACCTGTACCAAGTTCTTTTCCTTCCTTTTCTAGGGATTTTATTATCATAAAATATGGTGTTCTGAATATCAACAGATGTTAGGGCAAAATGTTGGCAGTTCCCATAGAAAATCAGGCATTTTTAAGTAAACCTGAATGCAGCAATGGGGGCCAAGATAAAGCCACAGCACCCTTCTACTGTGATACAAGAAATGACAGCTTGGAAATGTCATTACTCAAAGAGCTGTTAGTCCTTGTCATTTCACATTTTGGTCTAGCTGAAATTAAAACAATAAAATAAATGTGTTAGTGGATTTTTTTTTTTTAATCCCTTCTGCAGGATAGTGCACAATATTTTCAATAAATTTCTTGGCTTCTGAAGTGTAATGCCCATTTATAAAGAGAGGAGAAGACAGTAAGTTAAATAATTCAGAATCTCATAAAGATAAAATAGCAAATAAAAAAGTGCCAAGCTATGTATCCTGAGAAAAGACATTACAACTTCCTTCAACATGCCTTTCTCTCTTTTTTTTTTTTTTTCTTGTTAAGGTAACTTTTGTTATGTCAAAAATAGCTTGTAAATGAAATTAAGGTCCGATTTAATATAATTAATATTTCTCAAATCAAATGAAAGATGAAGAGTGGGAAATATACTTTCTAACTTTGACCACAAAAAAACAATGACAGAAAACAAACTACTTTTCTAATACAACTAGTCATCTATCTTACATCCATAGTAAATAATCCACAATTTAAGCAAATTTTGTTAGCTGTCTAAGGCATACAGAGGATGACTCAATAACTAGCTCTTGAGTGGAGTGAATTGGTGAGATTCCCATCTTTGAAGCAGAATTAAGTTTAGTTTTGTTTTAATCTCTATATATTTTCATAGACTCTTCATCCCAGTAGCACTTCTTGATATCAAACCCATAAATGTTATATCACCTCTAAACTTCCTGTTCAATATAGCCCAGTCTCTGTTTCAAACATTATAAGATGGCCATCTGTGTATATGTCAGCATCAATCACAGCACAGTGATTCCTCAAATGGTTTTAATAGTTGACAGAAACAGTAAAGAAAGCTGCAAGAGCAAAGCAGCTCAGTGATAGCTAAATAAAAAACATAATGGATTTCATTTAAATTATATTCTTAAAAAATTTGAATTCAAATACTGATTTCTGTGTTCTTGCTTTTAAATTAACAGTTCATAATCAATTCCATTTTGATTCTCCTGTATTAGCACTATAAAATCAACTAAGATGGATATATAAGTTTATATGATTTTTCCTCTCTATCTTTCAGTTGTTTCATCAAGCATATTCACATAGGATTTTTTATTATTATTCTTTATTTGATTAAAATATTATTTAGAATAATAATTTTAGACTGCAGCAGCAAGGACAATGAACTTCTGAAATCTGATTCTAAGGTAAGGTCATCAGGTGCAACACTTCAGTTTTCAGATTATATTTTAAAATAGCACACTCCAATTTAGATATTGTTCATTTAAGAACATCAATTTCATTGCTTACTTAATAATAATTGAATATAAAATTGGAAACCTGAAAATTATTAAGGAGGTATGCAAATGAATGTTTGTGATGGTAAGGATTTATTTTAAAAGTTCCTAATGTTGCCATACAAAATACAAGGTTTTAACAGTTTAACAGTCATGCTATAGCTATCATTAGTGATAGCTGTTCCATAACTCTTTCATAACCTCTGCATAACCAAAGATCTCAGTGTGGCTGATCTAGAACAAGTCTCCATCAGGAGAGAAACTGATGGCACATACATACATACATAGTCTCTTTAGAAAAGTGATTAAGTGTTTGCACTCTCCAGAGTCAGACATACCTTACATAGCTAAAGGTTTTACTGACAAGCAAGGATGATGACACTTGAAACAACTGATGAAGTTACTATCCTTTGCTGTCCATTCTAACTAATTGCCGGGCAGATTTCTGAGCTTTTTCAAACATCTCTTCCATTTCTTGATTGCAGTTAGGTTTTTTTATTGCACTGTAAACACTAGTTGCTTAGGATTTGATTAATATCCCTTTCAGATGTCCCTACAGCAAGGGTAGAGCACAGATGGAGACTGGTCCCCAGTCTGAGTTAAGCCATTCCCACCCATCGATCACCATCTGCAGTTTATAACAGGATGTCTTAAGGGAAAGTGGTATCGGTGATATTTTACTGTAAAAAGCTGAGAGGTTCAGGAATTGATTAATGAGCAGGTCAGGAGTCCATCAAGTGAGAGTAAGATAGAGAGGTGGGTGTACCATTCTAAGGCATGCTATCGACACTCATCCATCAGAGCTCCGAGTTTTGCAGATGAGTCACTTCTGTTTCCCTCTTCAGTCAACAGAGAAAAACACTTCTCTAAGGGTGAGTCAAAGCTGGAATCTAACTTAGGTCCAATCAAGCAGAACTTAATTCTTTCCTTTGACTAAATAGAAGGCCTGAAATTGCTTTCTAACTTAAACCTAGAAGTCAGACTTTGTGAGTACTCCTTAGCAGCAAATAAATGGTCCTTAGAAATCTTCGCAAACTCTATTGAAAGAGCAACATTCTGACAAATTATTTAGCCAGTGGCTAAACATTGCATCCATTCTACAAATACAGCAAACACTGTTTCAGATACTATAATCTTCATCTTTTCCTGAAGAGTATATTAGAGAATAGCAAAGAAAATACGTACACAAGGCAGGTAGATTCACCTTTATTCTGCTGCTCCAGTCCCAAGCCTAATAAGCACTGTGCAAAAACCAATTGGTTTTTAAGCAAATGTTGGAAAATATAATTGATTTTCTAGGCCTCTGTTGGTCTTTTGAGCTCTGCATCCTTTTCAGATTATTCAGAAATCACTCATGAAAAGGGATTTCTGACTTTGAGAAGGCAAACCACTTTCTGATCCTGAATTTCCCACATTTCTGTTTTTAGTTAGCAGCATTATGTGTATAAATGGTATGAGATACACAAATATTAATTCTGAATTGATGGACTGGCAGCTGAACTGGAAAAATTACTCTTGAATCAGTGGAATCACATCAGTGATGAGTGTCAACCACAATGTATACTGCTGTAATCATGATAAATGGCTCCCTTGTTATGGATATTAGTTTTTTACTTAAATTGGTAAACATTTGTAAGGTATCCAGTCATGGCAGCCAAAGTATTATTGTTATTAATTTTTAGAATATTTACAAAAGCTCAGTGAAAACCGTGAACACCCACTTTATAATAATGATGAGAGTGGGAATCTAAACGTTTTAATTCCTAGATGCTTTCTGTTGTTTCAGTTTTAATTGATTGGAAACATGCATTTATATACTTAGCAAGGAAAAATCCACCTTTCTGAAAGGTAAGTGCATAAAGAGAGTAAAGCAACAGTAGTGAGTTACAGTACTAGAAACCTCTGTCAAAATGATATATTAACCTTCAGTGAGCTTTCTGCCTGTTGTTGTAGATGGCTTGTAGTCTTCAGATTAGTTTGGCATCTTGAGGTCAACTTAAAGTGTCTACCACCTCTTATATCTACATTTCTAATTCAGAATTAACATATGTTTATATTACGTAGAAAACTTGTAATAGAGTTAATTATATTGGCCACTTGTGGTATAGCATAATATTAATAGCATTAATATTATTTGACAAAAACATACTGGGGAGGAAGTTTTGGTGTTTTTCTGTTTGTTTGTTTGTTTGTTTTTTTATTTGCCTGGGTAGAAAATGACCATTATGATCAACTAATTTCAATCCCCCCTGCTATGTGCAGGGTCACCAACCACTAGACGAGGCTGCCCAGAGCCACATCATGCCTGGTCTTGAATGCCTCCAGCAACGGAGCATCCACAACCTCCTTGGGCAACCTGTTCTAGTGCTTCATCACCCTCTGGGTGAAAAACTTCCTCCTAATATCCAACCTAAACCTCCCCTGTCTCAGTTTAAGACCATTCGCCCTTGTCCTATCACTATCAGCCCTCATAAACAGTTATTCCCCCTCCTGTTTACATGCACCTTTCAAAGGTTTTAGTTCTGTAAAACTTCTAAGGCATGGGATCCTGGCAGGAAAACAAAGAACTGGCACAGTTTAAGAAACAGGCAGCCCTGGCATGATGTGGATATTGATTTAAGACAGACACTGATGATAAGCAAATTAGAGAATTTTTCTCTCAGGGGATTTCTATCTAAACTTATACTGCACTAATTTTAGTGTACCCAGAATACATTTGTACAATGTTTTTAGATAAATCTGTTGTGCTGCCCTATGCTACTTGTGTTTCCTTAGTCAAAGCATCATATTTTCAAAATATATATTAGAAAGCTATGTAAAAGGTTCAAGTAATTGGGAAAATGGTTATGTGTTTTCATATTTGTGCAACTGCCAATAGAACATGGATGACATTAGGTTTATTAGCATAGTGAGACAATGCCATAAAAAAGGATCAAAAAGCTATGATCAGAACTTTCTGAAGTTGCCATTGTTAAGGAGGGATTTTAGTCCAGCTTTTAAACAAAATGGCCTAGTGCAGACGAGGAAGCTAAATGTGGATGTGCACATTAAAGAGAATATCCTATCCAATTTATTATCATCAAGGATATACTTAACTGACTATGCTTGCCTACACTACTGTATGCACTGTATGTTAGGGAAGGAAATTGTTCCTATTGAGCTAAAAAACAAAACAATAAAAAGAAACTACACCAAAACATAAACAAACTTCTCTCTATAATCTTATTCCAGGAGTTTTACAAAGTAAATGATTGGACAGACGTAATTAATTACAAGTTTCAATATACTACCAAGATATGAAAATATCATTGTTATAAAAAAGTATTTGAAGTTTGAAAAAGTGATCGGTACTTTACTGAAATTTCATGTGTTTCTTTTTGGTAATGTAATGTCCATTTCCCTTATTTTACAAGAGGAAACTTACTAGTGGCGTCCAGATAACTTAGAAAATTTCCAGTAATTTTGTGATTTTAGAGATAGGACAACAAGGAAAATAATGGTGGGATCTCAAACCTTGTTTATGAGGGCACGTCTACTTCAAAGAGACTATCTACACCAGACATGTGATGTCACAGCACCTTCATTTGCTTGCAGTATCTTACAGTTATCAAATGTGTAATATGCCACTGAATGGTTAACATTAATGCTTTGATAGCTTATAGCAATCTGAATATTAATAAAGGAATATACAGATGCTAAATTAAAACAACATAAATGCTAACACATAAATTTTCAAAATACTCTTTTTATTTCTTTTTATATTTTTATTTTAAACAACAAGAAAAAAAGACAGATTTATCCTTAGAAATCTTCTGCAAGTTGCATTCAGTGTTTCTTTTCAAAAGAGTAAAGCCAGATATCAGCAATAAAAATGTTCTTGTTAAAACAAATAGGGATGACTTTAAATCTATATTAGATTAAAAAGTAGATTAGTGGACAGGGGATTAAAGAAACAATGTAAAAAGACTGAAAAAAACACTGATGTCTTTAACAAACAAACAAACAAACAAATCTCTGCAAATAGAAAACTGATTCTGATGCTTTTCTTACCATTTTTCCATTCCTTAACTCTCTCTGGTGGCACAGTTGTGATTGAACTAGGTTGTATCCAGTACAGGAAAGATTTGATGCAAAGTAAGAGCTGCCATATAGGGTCATACAGAAACTACATTTATCCCTTTTAAATAGTCAGAGAGAGAGAAAAAGTGTGTATAAGCCAAGGCTCAGATAAAGCAATTCTGTTGGTTATACAGCTGCCAGCTTTCCATAATCAGCAGTTCAGGGACTTTTCCATCCTCAGGATCATGTTTAACAGCCACTAAAGACCTATTTTCTGTGCATTGGTCCAATTCATTTTGAACTCATTTGTATCTTTGGCCTTTATGTCATCTAGAGGCAATAATTTACATGCTTTAATTATGGTCCATAGGAATAGGAATTCCTAAATTCCCAACATGTTTATATTGTCCTGGGGTGATTGGAAGCTATAAAAGTCATGAAAGGATGAAATACGTAATTTTAGTGGAAAGTTAATCAATACTAACCATTCCACACTGTTCCTACTGTAAAGATTAGATATGTTACCATTGGCTTCAACTGAGAGAGACCCTCAATATATTTCTGTGGCTGTGCAACAAAAAAGTTTTTGCTGTATTTCTACAGGATGTTTTAGAGACTTTTGTAGAGCTACTGCCAAATTTTGTAGCATACATTTATTTTCACTGAAAAAGACACAGGTTTCAGTATTTGGAATTATACTGAAAACCTTATTTCTCCTTTAAAGGATCTTCTCTTCTTCAGAAGTATAGCCTTTCTTCCACTGTCTAAAGTACACTTTGCAGATTCAAGCAGATGTTTTAAAACTGTAAGATGATACATGGTTCCAGATACCTTTCCTGATGGCAACAAGGATGTCCTGCAACCTACTTTGCTCACACTTCACAGATATTCTGAGAACTATCAGATTAAAGAGATCAGTAAGATAATTCAGGCCAAAGATTTTTGTTTGTTTATTTGAGTTCCCACTCTGATAGCACAGTTATTTTGCTGAGTATAAGCTTATAACTGCAAGAGTAGTGCAATAAGAAAAAGTATGTAGACAGACAACAGAAATTCTTGAATCTAACATGTTGGTCAACAAAAGTTAAGCAAAAGCATACCCCTACAGTCCCATCCTACATCTGCTTACCTGCTGTAGAGATAAGACAACAGTACCAGATGTACTAATACTGCTTCAAAAGTAATGCCTCCTATTTTATTATGTTGGCCCATGATGTCAGAGGCAGATGTTTGTGGTATGCCAGTAGAGGTTGAACATTCCCACCAATAATTCTCTTACATTTTGTTGCTGTGTAATCTTTGCACTAACTGAAATTTTTAAATACCCCTCCCAGGTTTAAAGCAATTCAGGATTGCAGACAGAAGCGTTACATTTATTCATGTCATTTTCACAGTCAAAACACAAATTCATGCTTTCTTCATTTTTCTCCAGCTGATGGACAAAATTTTAACATAAACCAGTATGTATTCATAGTACAAATTTGTACAGTGAAATAATTTGACTTGTTACAAATGCATTTCAATTTCATTCAATATTTGTGCACTTGAACTTGAAAGATATTTCTTTGCTTCATATACTTTACTGAGGCTAGTGGTGTTTTTTTGTTGGTGGTTTGTTTGTTGGTTTGTTGTGTTTTTATTTTTTTCTTTAAATGCTTCATGGGCAAAGTTAATAGGTTCTGAAATTGATGGCCAAACCTGCTGAACATACAAACAAGCAAACAGCATTCAAACAACCGGATTAAAAGAAATGCAATACAGAAAATCAATGATCAATATGAACAAAATCTTTTCTGCTTTATTTTTAGTGTTGGGTGATACCAGAATCACTCGAACTATGGATCTGTACCTAAACAATTTAAATTGATTGGAAGAAAAAGGTGAATAATGACTTAGGTTAACAATTTACTGACAATCAGAAATGTGTTCCTTACAATATAGCTATTATCTTGAAAGTGTTTGATTTTATTCACAGGAAGCACACGAAGATTCTTAGTTTTGTTTACAGCACAAAAACAATTTTTTAGTATTTTCTCTCTTGTGTGGTTGGCTTGAAATGCATGGAGAAAACTAACTTCATAGAATCACAAAACCAGAATCATAGAATCAAATAACCTGTATGAAGGAACCCATAAATATAATCGAGTACAACTCCTGGTTCCACACAGTACCCCCCCAAAGATCACATCATGTATCTGACAGCATTATCCAGATGCTTCTTAAATTCTAGTAGCTCAGGGCTGTGCCCACCCACCACCCCCAGGTGAAGAATCTTTTCCTGTCAATCAAGTTGAACCTACCAATTTCCATTGGTACAAATATTGGATATTGAACATCTCCATCCACTACCTCTCTGGGCAGCTGTTCCAGCACCTCATCAACTTGTTGGTGAAAAAATCTCCCTTGACATCTCATCTAAACCTTCCCTCCTTTAGTTTACTTATCCTATCACTACGTACACTTGTAAAAAGTTGTTTACTCTCCTGTTTATAAGCTCCCTTTAAATACTGGAAGGCTGTAATGAGGTTTTCCCACAGCCTTCTCTTCTCCAGACTGAACAAACCCAGCTACTTTAGCCTATCTTCATAGGAGAGGTGCTCCAGCCCTTTGATCATCTTTGTGGCAATCCTCTGGATCCTCTCCAAAAGCTCCATATCTTTCCAGTGCTGGAGGTCCCATACTGGGACTCAGCACCCCAGTGGGGGTCTCATGAGGGCAGTGTAAGAGAGGGACAATCATTTCCCTTGCCTTACTAGCAATTCCCCTTCTGACTGTACCCAGAATACCATTGGCTTTCTGGGCTGCAAGCACACGCTGCTGGCTCATGTCAAGTTTTTCATCAACCAAGACCCTTAAGACCTTCTTATCAAGGCTACTCGCAAGGATTTCTTCTCCCAAGTCTGTACACATACCTGGGATTATTCCAGTCCAAGTGCAAAACACTGCACTTTGCTTTTCTGAACCTCATTAGTTTCATGTGGACCCACCTTTTGAGTTCATCAAGGTCCCTCTGGATGGCATCCCTTCCTTCTGCTGTATCAACTGCACCACTCAGCTTAATGTCATACGCAAACTTACTGGGGGTGTACTAGATCCCACCATCTGTTTCATTAATACGTTAAAGAGTACCAGTCCCAAGACAGACCCCTGGGGGTTCCACTCATCAGTGGTCTCCACCTGGACATAGAGCCACTGACCACAACCCTCTGGCTGCAACTTTCCAGTCAATTCCTTATCCAAAGAATAATATGTCCTTCAAATCCATATTTCTCCAATTTAAGAATGTGATGGGGGACCACATCAAAGGCCTTGCAGAAGTCCAGGTAGATGTCATCTGTTGCCCTCCCTTTGTCCACTGATGCTGTCAGTCCATCATAGGAGGTCACCAGATTGGTGAGACATGACCTTCCCTTGGTGAAGCCATGCTGGCTGTCTCAAATCATCTATGCATCCCTTATATGCCTTAACAAGTTTTCCAGGAGGTTCTGTTCCACTATCTTCCCAGGCACAGAGGTAAGCTCCACAGCCTGTTGTTCACCAGGTCCTCCTTCCTCCCTTTCTTATAAATAGGAGTGATATTTCCCTTTTTTCAGTCAGTGGAGGCTTCACCTGACAGCCACAAATTTTCAAGTACGATGAAGAGTGGTTCAGCATCCACATCAGTCAACTCCCTTAGAATCCTGGGAAGCTTGCTGTCAAGCCTCATAGATTTGTACACATTGACTCTCATGAAGTTGTCTCAGACTTGCTTTGCTCTTACACTGGGGAAGCAGTTTCCTCCCCTAGTTCCCACCAAGAAGTTCAGGGATGTGAGGTTCAGGGATGCGAAAAACATGAGGAATGTTGGCTGCCCGTGAAGATTAAGGCAAAGAAGTCATTGAGTACCTCAGTCCTCTCCATGTCTGTTGTACCAGTTCTCTATACTCATCAGAGAAGGTACATTCTCTTTAGCCTGTCTCTTCTGATGAATACACCCATATAACCCTTTCTTGTTGTTTTTAACATCCCTCACCACGTTCAGCTCTATATGTACTTTCACTTTCCTAATTCAATTTCTACCTGCCCAGACAGTATCCCTGTATTTTTCCCAGGTGACATGCCCTTGTTTCCACTCTCTGCACTTGCCCTTCTTTTCCCTGTATTTGACCAGAAGGTCCTTGTCAAGCCATGCTGGTTTCTTGCCTCTGCCTGCTTTCTTACTCTGAGAGATGGAGAGCTCTTTCACTCTAAGAAAGGCATCCTTAAAGAGTAGCCAGCTTTACTCCACTCCTTTGTCTCTAAGGACAATTCAATAGACAAACAACTGGCTGCAGAATCAAGTCCAGAGGGACTTAGATCCAGAGGGACCTAGACAGGCTTGAGTAGTGGGCCCAGGTGAACCTCATGAGGTTCCAAATCCAAGTGCAAGATCTTGTACCTGGCTTGAGGCAAACCCTATTACCATTACAAACTGGGGGATGAAAGGATTGAGAGCAGCCCTGCCAAAAAGATCTGGAGGTACGGGTGGATGGAAAGCTGGACATGAGATGGCAATGTACCCTCACAATCCATAAAGCCAACCATATCCTGGACTGCTTTCAAAGAAGCATGGCCAGCAGGGCAAGGGAGGTGATCCTGTCTCTCTGCTCTGTGCTGGTGCGATCTCACCTGGAGTACTGCGTCCAGACATGGAGTCCGCAGTACAGGAGAGACATGGACCTTCTGGAATGCGTCCAGAGGAGGGCCACAAAAATGATCCAAGAGATGGACTACCTTTCCTACAAGGTCAGGCTGAGAGAGCTGGGGCTGGACAGCTTGGAGAAGAGAAGGTTGAGAGGTGGCCTGATAGTGGTCTTTCAGTATCTAAAAGGGAGCTACAGGAAAGAAGGGGACAGACTTTTCAGCAGAATCTGTTGTGATAACACAAGGGGAAATGGTTTCAAGCTCAAAGAGGGTAGATTTAGGTTAGATATAAGGAAAAAATATTTTACAATGAAGATGATGAGGCACTGGAACAGGCTGCCCAGTGATGTGGTTGATGCCTCATCCCTGGAAACTTTCAAGGCAAGGCTGGATAAAGCCCTGGGCAACCTGATCTAGCTATGGTGTCCAACTCAGACTAGATGGCTTTCAGAGGTCCCAGCTCTAAGGATTCTAGGATTCTATTCTACGAGGCTTCCCTGAAGATCTTGTCCAGCAGTTCCATAAAAGAGGCTGAAGTTTGCTCTCCTGAAGTTCAGGGTCCTGAGTACACTCTCTGCCAGGACCACATTCTCCATGATCAGAAACTCAACCAGGCTGTGGTCACTGCAGACCAGACTGCCTCTGATCTTCATTAATGATCTCCTCCACACTGGTGAGCAGCAGAACCAGCAGTGCCTCACCTCTGAGCAGTCTGTCTAATACTCAAAACAGAAAGTTATTGTCAATGGACTCCAGGAGTCTTTTGGTTCACTTGCATTTCACCGTGTTGCTTTCCCAGCAGATATCTGGATGATTGAAATCCTTAGTCAGTATGAAAGTCTGCGAGTGCGATGCTTCTTGCAGTTGAAGCAAGAAGACCTCATCAACCAACTCACCTTGATCAGCCGGCATCCGGTAGAACTGGACCACCAACTGTTCATTATTGGTATCTTGCTTCAAACCAGGGCAGTGACAGGTGCTGTTAGCACTGGGACAAACTGCGATCTATGAGTTTTTTACTTCTCATCCTCCAGATCTCAGCAGCTGTGGGCTCACAAAGCCCCTGGCCCCCCATGCACTTTCATTCTGGATCAGTGTTCACAGTTGGTCCAGATGATTGGAACCATTGCACTTCAGAACACCTCTCACAGATCATACCTGTTGTTTTGGTGGGCTTATAAGTAGTACACTGACAGCAACTAGCATCTGAATTCAGATATCCTCATGTATCCATACATGAGGATAACAACAGGACATTACCCTATTTAACAGCTGTTAAGTGTGAATTGCTGGCTGTAGACCACAAGCTGAGCAATTTTGTGCAAACTGTACAAACAGAACAAAACAAATGGATGATGTAGACGAAAAATGGGTCTGAAAAATCTCTGTTCATCCAAAATATGCATACAGCTGGAAAGACTATACGTATTGCTGGTGTGAACTGTTTGTACTAAACAGTTTGTCAAATCCAAACCATTACTGCATTTTCTGTGAATAGACAGCAATTTCTATTCATTTCTTCATTATTCATGGTCATTTAATGAATGATTTGTGTGAACACATTTTGCCTCAGGTTTTCTCAATCAGGGCTACTTCCTCATAACCTCATTCTTATTGAACAGTGCCTTGATTTCTGTGAAAGAGAGTAAAGAATAAGAAATGTTTGGAATTTAGCCTTAAATTACAGGATGATGATCAGCAAATTATCTCTAAAAATTGGAAGAAGATATGTCCAAATTAAATTCTATAGAGTTTCTTTTGTTCTCACTGGAATGTTAAATATGTCTGGAAAAGTACAGACAAAAAGTCCTGGAGATGTTTTAATATTTTTTATGATGCTCTGTTGGACCTGTTCTTTTCAAGTCCTTTTGTTGGAGGCAAAGTAATTATAGCCCTCCTTCCTTCCTTCCTTCCTTCCTTCCTTCCTTCCTTCCTTCCTTCCTTCCTTCCTTCCTTCCTTCCTTCCTTCCTTCCTTCCTTCCTTCCTTCCTTCCTTCCTTCCTTCACTTTGGAGGTATTGTGCTATTTTTCTTATATTTTATACAAAATATTTCCACACGTATATTGTAAGGGGTAGTGTCAAAATCCTTTAATATCAGTAAGGTTTTATCAGTGGACTTCCATGAAAAAAAAGGAAGGATCCTAACTTTCAGAAAGCTTCATAGCCACAAAAGTAACCAAGCTCTCATTTAGCTAGAAATGAAATGTCAAATGTGGCACCAAAGTTTTTACAGCTACGAATTTAAAATGTCTCCTTTCTCATTCCTCTCAGTCACTGAAGAGTTCCTGGAGGGGGGTACTGATATGTAATAGGCACTGCTTATCTCTAAGACATGACACTCAGGCTGTGAATAGTTTCTTGGGCATTTTGAGGGTGGATTTTCTTAAATGGTGAAAAGTACAATTTTAAAACTCATTTGATCTTCATAGAATTTGAATATTTACATGGAATTTGACTTTGCAAAGTAAATTAGAACTCTTCTGAATTCAGTTTTTTCATATTATCCATGTGAAAGTCATTTCTATAGCAACTTGTTAAGGGGCATTCAAACACTGAGCAGTGTGGATTCCTTTTTTTGTTCCTCCTTACAACTTATGTTTGTCTAGCATTCCTCAAGAAGAAAGTCATAAAAAGAGAGAAGAAAAATAAAAGAAGACCTGATGCTGCCAAAATAGCCGTTGATAGCTGAAAGACAGTGGTTGTATGATTTTAGCTGTACAATATAATAGATTTAGGAACTGAGATGCTAAACATCTCAACCACAATACCCCTGGAGAATCGAGTTATAGTATAGTTATTTCTTTAAATAATGTAGGTTGTAGTTTAAGCCTACAGTCTGTGTAAATACATACAAAAAGAGCAAGAAGGGACACATAAACCTAATCTTCATTTTAATGTGACTATATTTTATGCATGTCATTAAATATTTGTATGCTCTAGGACTGTTTCAGGAAATACAGAACCAAGAAAGGATATTACCTTGACGTACAGTGCTTGGTTTGGGTAAATCAATGAAACATTTGTGTTACAGATATGAGGGAGTGCTGAATGCTGAAGTCTTACAGAGCTGGGGCTGTTGCAGCTCCATACCCCCAGGTCCAATCATCACAAGCTGAGCTTATACTCTTGGTAGGTATGTACATGTACACAGCACACATGTATATACCACCTATATACGTGTATACACATACAGACACACATACATAGAGCACTCATGCGAACACCAGCAGCACCAGAGGCCTCATTCTGCTCCCCTCTCTGGCTGAGCATGATGATCTTTCAATGGGTGCATTCATATACTGAGGTCTACTCAGTCTGTCCAGTGGTTGTCCATTGACCCCAGTCTTCCAGTTGCTGGCAGGTGGATGCTTGAGAATCCAGGGCCACAGGCTGGCTGCAAGTATAGACATTCCAGCATGGCACACACACACAGAGGCCTATGTGACTTGCAGTCTACTCCTCTCAGTGAACCCCAGGCTGTAGGGTGATGGGAACCCTTTCTTACTGTATCATGGTGATGGGTGTCCTGCCCATAGGCTGAGTGTGCCCTGGTCATCCCTATGAGAACAGGATGATAAGGCTCTGTCTATGACAGGATTATTGAGGTTCTCCATGCACTTTGCCCTAGGATTTCTCATGCACTCCTGTGTTGCCTTAAGAGCAGCTGAGTCAGTATTATTGAAATTCTCCTTCTGACACTGCTCCCGGCTCTCCTCTGTGTGGATGCACACTTTTTTATCATATAACCTAAATAAGTATCAGTCTAATCCAAAATCATGGAAAGTCAGTGGAAGAGAGTACAAGTTACTGTGAGCTTTGCATCAGGATCTGAAACTTTTCTGGCAGCACTTCTGGCAACCTAAGGGATATAATCTTGCTAATCAGAACATCTTAGACATGTCTCCTTGGAATGCCTGAGTTGCAAAACTGGAGGTATGTAAGTTAGGATCTCACTGCAGAAGGTGAGGTAGATTTCAAGCCAATAAAGCTGGCAGATGCTAGCATGCATCCAGAGAATTGTCACCAGTACACCAAATAGAAAACTGTATCTACAAGGTGAGCTAAAAGGAGAAACTTGACTGCTCCCAACACATAGTAGATTATTTTCTTCTAACCTCACTAGATAGATAAATCCAGAAACTCCACTTATCAGGTAGTGCCTGGCAATATCTGACGAAATACAATTACTGGTTTATGTAGGTAATATATACAATATCCCTTCTGCATAGGTAATTATAGATTGGTGATACTAAGTCTCTACAATCCCCCTTTGCATGTCAATAAAACTATTTATGTGCTTGCTTTATTCATCCCCTGGCACAGCTTCTATAGACAGTCAGTGTGGAAAGGTAGTATGAGTAAAAAATATGTACTTTGGAGGAATGCTGCAGGCCTTTATTGCACTCATCACTATCTTGTCTGAAAATACTGAAATTTCTTCAACTTCCAAACAATACCATAGGACAGATAACATAGCTAAAGTAAGAAGATCTCAAAACTGATGAGGGATATTTTGACATTTTCCATAGCATCACAAAAAATCAGATAAGATGAATCTGGAGGAAAGAAAGGAACCAGCTAATAAAAACCAACAAGTTTTCCCTCGTATTACTCCAATGCTATAAACTGGAATATTTTAATCTTGGTATGGCTGACATGAGTATGAAAAGTGTGTCACTTTTCCTTTTTCACTATTAGATTTCTGTATTATATTTTTGTGGATAAGGTCTGAAATGATTATCTTAATGAGTATTGGCACACTTATGGGGCAGTACTGTGTAATACATGGACTTCACCTTTAATCCTTGCATTTGACTGGAGAACTCCTTTGATTTAATCTTATGGCTGAACTGAAATGGACTACAAAAAGCAAATGAGAACAATAACACCTCTGGTCAGGTATCAGATACAAATTATGCTTTTCTGTTAAGAGTGGTGCAAACAAGGCTGCAAACATATCTGTTATGTTGGCACAAATAATTGTTGCCCATTCATTAACAAAATAACACCTTCCTTCCACTCACTATTAATGTATTTACAGTTATGTTTATTTTTCAGAAATCTCATTTCTTATCAGGCTCCAAGATCTGTGTGGATGCTTCCCTTAATACTGTTTATCAATATTTGGTCATGTTCCTATTTTGTGAACTTTCCCAATGAATTTGAGGTCAATGAAGAAAGCTTTGTTTAGCCAAGTTCATCTGTTGCTGCTTTCTCTAGCCATTATCTGAAACTGAATAATTTGCAATTCCTTTTTTGAAAAGCTAACAGCAATTCTACACACTCTTGTTTGTTTTGTTTTGTTTTGTTTTGTTTGCTTCCTCCCATTAAAACTTCCTTAGCAATTCTGAGTTTCCTTTCTTTGAGTCCCTTGTCCTTTCTTTCCTGTTATCTATCCAATGTTTCCTTAAGGACCATGTCATTACGCTGTCATTCTCACATTTATTTCAGCAAGTTTTTCCCATGATAATAGAATCAGTACAGAAGAACTTGCCTTTCTCATGGATGTCTCCCCGTCCACTTAAATAACTTCTTATCTAATTCCATAATCTCCCTGAACAATGTTTCCTCTTCCAGGGCTCCCAGAAAGCCTGTAGATAAATAAATATTCTCTTTATTATCAACTATGACACTTTGCTCATTCTTCTATCAGTCACAAACAGACTTGTCTCCTGACTTTTACTCATCTTACGTATTTGGTGGTTTTGAGTAATCCCCAGCTATAGTAGTTCCCGTTTCTTTTTCCTTTTCAACATTAGTCACAGATTTTCAAACAGTCTATTCGCGTGTAGCATGTAAACTTGTATTTAAACCTTTGATATAAAACAATTTTCCTCCCTTTTCTCCTTACTTGTCTCCCTGAACAAGTTTTGTTCTCTGTATCTGTCAGATGTTTAGCATATCACAGAAAATCTCTGTGATGACAGATAAGTGAACATTTTGATCATGAATTAATACTTGAAGTACCTCCTTGTACTTCTGCATTGATAGTTTAGAGACATAGAAGATATTCTAATTGTTTTTCCTACAACTCAGTTACAAATGAAGTCTTTGTCCTCTCCTCTTCTATAAATCTTGGGTTTTAATTCTGGAATTTATGTACATTCCTTCAGATTTTAGTTCATTCCATTAGAAAATATATAGTTTTAACTCATAAGTGGTACAGTCTCTAATACATTCACAGAAATTGGAGTTGTGCCAATATTAAATCTTTGGAATTGAGAAGAGAGTTTGGCCAACAATCTTTTCTGACTTGAACAGATGTTTGTCACTGTTTTATAAGAATTATTATTACATTATTATTTGTGTTACTTTGCTTACCATTATTGTAACAACTACAATAGGTTTGGGCCAGTACTGTAGTAAAGACTTATTAAGTTTTCCCTTTGGAAACAATAATAAATTGTGTCAGTTTTCTAGGCCTAAGCAATTTCTTTGAACAGTGTAATTAATTTCTAAGAAGACCCCAGCCAACTGTAAAGATTGCAGTATAAAACTGCAAATCAGAAACTTGTTGAAAAATAAGACTTGCCATAAAAAATGATAACAATAGCAAGCAAAGTAATTGAAAAGCAACACGTAAATAAATTACTGTGCTGCTATTCTTACTGCTATGGTTAATGTTATGTCAGCATTTCCATTATAAGATCCATTTTTCAGGGTTTATGAGTCAGCTATAAAAATTAAGGAAAAAATGTCTTTCTAAGCTTAATGCTGAAAGGTCTTGCCCCAGGAAGAGTTTTAATACGATACTGTAAAGGATAAATACCAGCTACTGTTCCTCAAATGACTGGCCATGTCTTGAATTGAGACACAAGATATCAATTTACAAATATTAACTTTTTGAACAGAAATTAGGATAGGAGATGCAGTCACAGCATTCCTTTTTTTTTTTTTTTTTTTTTTCCCCTCTATTATCCAGCTTTCTCTAGTATGATTTTAACACAGTTGGAATGAAGCTAAGGGATTTCCATATAGATTCTGTTAGAATCTTGCACTGGGAGAAGCCATGCTGCCATCTTAAATTTCACAACCTGTCCCACATATTCCTCTGTGATGAAAATCTTGTTAGGAACAAGCTCCACCTCACTAAAAACTGAAAATATGTAGTTGAGTAACACTGAAAGATTTTATTAGTACAGGAACAATTTATTGTGGCATGCCGTCATTCTGAGATTTGAGAACTGAAACAATTCCAAAACCTTTTTCTGTAGGTGAGTTTTACTTCACAGGTATTAAGAGAATATACTTACTTTCCACTTTTTTTTTTTTTTTTTTTTTTTTTGCAATACTTTCTAGATTTAGAGCATGTTCTGTCTAGAATAATGGTACACTGAAAAAAGTTATTCATTATTTGAGTACGAGTGATATGTCTGGAGAATACTTAGAGGAAGTACCATCCATGTTTTACTGTACTTGCTTTGAAGCTTTCTACTACTATTTACTATAGACTGCTGAATATCATGAGTCTTTCATCTGACTGTATACTTTTAGAAGTGCTTGTGGTAGTGTTTGAGAGAACTAGTGTTGATATGACATTGAAGGACTATGGAGATTGTGAATGGGCAAATCTAGTACAGCCTCTTTTTTAATGACTTTTTGGCAGAACTCTGATTCCCTGATACTGTTCTAGGGTTAAGTAGTTGGAATGCTTCAAAATAAAATCAAGGAATGAAATACTACTTTTGCGTGAATGTTCTGGATATTAAGATACAGTTCTCATATGAGGATTTGTGTTACTTACCAGTAAGCTAACCTCCAAAATATTCTGCTGATGAGCAGAGCTCTACTAATCCATATAAAACCTGTAATTAGAACCAATGTACCTATCAACATGCTTTTATAAGGCATTAAAATAACATTTGTAACAAAATAGTACATTGAAAAAAGGAAAGATTGCACAAAGTGACACCTTACTTTGCTTTTCAGGCTTACAGGTGAGTTATTATATTACACACATCTGTGTCCAGAGTGTATGTGTTCCTGGATATTTGACATATGTGAATACAAATCAAGGAACTTCAGCTTAGCTCCCCACTTGACTACATTTAGAGCTACTATAAAATCCACTTTTCTGACAGAGGCATTCCTCATCAGCTCTTTCTGCAGACTTCTTTTCACATACCAACAGAACAGAATCACAGGACAGCTGATGGGAAGGCAACTCCAGAGACATGGGGAGGCAACTCCAGAGACAAAGTCTAATGGAGTTCACTGGTGACAGGTGACAAGACAAGGTGAAATGGCCTCAAGTTGCGCCAAGGCAAGTTTAGGTTGGACATTGGGAAACACTTCTTTACAGAAAGGGTAGTTAAGCACTGGAATAGGCTCCCCAGGGAGGTGGTTGAGTCACCATCCCTGGATGTATTTAAGAGCTGCTTGGATGTGGTGCTCAGAGATATGGTTTAGCGGAGGGTTGTTAGAGTTAGGGTACTATGGTTAGGCTGCAGTTGGACTTGATGATCTTTGAGGTCCTTTCCAACCTGAGTAATTCTATGATTCTATGATTCTATGATTCTAATCCTCCTGTTCAAAGAATAGCCACCTACATCAAGTTGCTTAGGGCATGCGTCAACAGAGTTTTGAGTAAGTCCAAAGATGGAGATCATTCACCCCTCTCTGGAAAGCCTGTTCCAGTGTTTGACCAACATAATCATTAAGAATATATATACATATATTTTCATATGCATAAAAGCTTTTTACTGGATTTCAGTTTGTGCCCATTACCTCTTGTGCTGTCACTAGGTGCCTCTGAGAAAACCCTGGTTCTATCTTTTTTATTTCATCCATCAGGTAAATAACTAATATCTCTATATATACACTGATAATCCTCCCCTGAGTCTTCTCTTCACCAGCCTTAGCAATCCCAGCACTCTCAGCTTTTCCTTGTATAACAGATACTCCAATCCCTTTGTGGATTTTGCTGACTCAATCCAGTACACCATGTTTGTCCTGTACTGGGAAACCAAGCACTGGGCACAGCTCTCTGGATGTGTCCCACCAGTGCTGAGTAGAGGAGCAGGATCACCTCCCTCAACTTGCTGGCAATATTCTGTCTAATGTATACCAATAAACTTTTGGCTTTCACTTCTGTAAAGGAACATTTCTGACTCATGTTTAACTTGGCATCCATCAGGACCCTCAAGTCCCCTTCTCTCAGGTTACATTTCTGAGGTCCTCTCCATCTGCTGGAAAGAAACTCTGTGGAGAAGGACGTCCAGGTGAATAATAGGTTGGCCATGAGCCAGCAGTGTGCCCTGGTGGCCAAGAAAGCCAATGGGATCCTGGGGTGCTTTAAAAGGAGCATGGCAAGCAGGTCAAGGGAGGTCATCCTTCCCCTCTACTCTGCCCTGGTCAGGCCTCACCTGGAGTACTGTATCTAGTTCTGGGCTGCCCAGTACAAAAAAGATATGGATCTCCTGGAGAGAGTCCAGCGGAGGGCCACAAAGATGATAAAGGGCCTGGAGCATCTCCGCCATGAGGAAAGGCTGGGTGAACTGGGTCTTTTCAGCCTTGAGAAAAGAAGACTCAGAGATGATCTTATTAATTTTTATAAGTATCTTAAGTGTGGGAGTCAAAGGGACATGGCCAACCTCTTTTCAGCAGTCTGTGGGGACAAGACAAGAGGAAATGGCCATAAACTGGAGCATAGGAAGTTCTGCACCAACATGTGAAGGGACTTCTTCACAGTGAGGGTGACAGAGCACTGGAACAGGCTGACCAGGAAGTTTGTGGATACTCCTCTGGAGATATTCAAGACCCATCTGGACGCCTCTGTGCAGCCTGCTGCAGGAGGCCTGCTCTGCAGGGGGGGATGGACTCAATTTCTAGAGGTCCCTTCCAGCCCCTACAATTCTGTGACTCTGTGATTCTATGATTTCCAGATGTGTCTCACTAGAGCTGAGCAGAGGGACAGGATCAGCTTCCTTAACTTAATTGCAGTGTTCTGCCTCATGCAATCCAGTAAGCTTTTCATCTTCTTCTCACATTCATATCACTCAACTTTAGACATTAGATATTAGAATCCAATTTAAAATTAAATCACAGGCATTTAAATTTCTAGGAGTGCACCATGTATCACAATCCTTCTAGTTCTACTCAATATCATCAATGGGAAATGGAAAGCTATTCAACTCACCTGAACATACTTATGTTGTGATTCAGTTGTATAAACATGGATGCCTGGAGTCATTTCAGAAATCTTAGGGTACGTCCCATGCCCTCCCACTGCCAGTCTCCAGATCATATTTGCCACTCTGTGTGGATTTCTTGGAAACTTTATGGTATCCAAGAAACCATTGGCCAATTGGATTTAATATAAAGATTAACTATAGAAGCTAATCACTTCCCAGTTTCCATATGATTGAATTACTAGCTCTCAGCAGACTAAAGTGAGAAGATGGACATCTACATGGAAATGCTTCTGCTTAGTTATCTTAGAATCATACTACTTCTCAACATAAGTACATAAATTTATCCATATAATGTCCCCTGCAGTTTCCTGAAGCTCTGTCAGAGGCATTACAAAGGAGGAGACCATCTCCTTCCACTTAAATGTTTGAAGTGAAATTGTGTGAACATGTTTTCACCAACTTGCTCATGCTCTTTAAAATCTTTGTCAGTGACACTGAAAGTGGGATTTAGTGTACTCTCAGCAAGTTGTGTGGTGTAGTCAACATACATTGGGATAGCACGCCATCCAGAGAGACTTAGACAGGCTCAATCAGTGGGCCAAGGAGAGAATGTTGTGGGGATGATGTTCTCATGGGTCTTACACCTGGGTCATGGCCACTCCCACAATCAATACAAGCTGGAGTTATAAGCATAGAGCTCAGTCTTGCTGAAAGGGACCTGGGGGTATCGGTGGATAGAAAGCTGGACATGAGACTGTAGTGCTCCCTCCTGCCCTAGAAAGCCAACTGTATCATCGAATCATAGAATCACCAAGGTTGGAAAAGACCCACAGGATCATCCAGTCCAACCATCCACCCATCACCCATAGTTCTCACTAAACCATGTCCCTCAACACAACATCCAAACGTTCCTTAAATACCTCCAGGGTTGGTGACTCCACCACCTTCTGGGGCAGCCCATTCCAGTGCCTATCACTGCCCAGGATACTGGGCTGCATCAAAAGAAGCGAGGTCAGAAGGGTGAGGGAGGTGATCCTGCCCCTCTACTCTGTGCTGGTGAGATCTCACCTGGAGTTCTGCATCCAGATGTGGAGTCCTCAGTACAGGAGGGACATGGAGCTGTTGGAGCATGTCCACAGGAGGGCCACAAAAATGATCAAAGGGATGGAACATCTCCCCTATGAGGACAGGCTGAGAGAGCTTGGGCTGTTCAGTCTGGAGAAGAGAAGGCTCTGGGGAGGCCTGATTTCCTTTAATTGTGTAAAGAAGGGGACAGACTCTTTGGCGGAATCTGTTGTGATAGATCAAGGAGAAATTGTTTCAAACTAAAAGAGGGGGGATTTAGATTGGATATAAGGAAGAAGTTTTTTACGCTAAGGGTGGTTAGGCACTGGAACAGGTTGCCCAGAGAGGTGGTGAATATCCCTTCCCTGAAGATATTCAAGGTCAGGCTGAGCACCTTAATCTAGCTGTGGGTGTCCCTGTTCATTGCAGAGGAGTTGGGCTAGATGACCTTTAATGGACCCTTCAAACTCAAGTGTTTCTATTATTCCATGTTATCCAAGGCCTCCGCAAGACAGAACAAGAGCTCTGAGCAGGCAAATACTTCTATGAAAAGCAGTAATAAATAAAGGAAAAATAAGAGAAAATAACAACAATAAAGGAACAGTAAAAATATCCAAGAATTAAGAAATACAAGCAAAGACCTGATTATAGGTCATTTTTTCTCTTCTGCAAATTTTGCAGTAAATAGTGTGCTTCAATTGTGCTACATCTAGTATCTCTCAGTGATTTTTGTTTACAAAGCCTCCCATTATTACCCACTCTCCCAATGTGCACATTAAAGAATATGAATTACATTAGCGTGATTACATTTGCATTAAACACATGGTTCATTTTTAAAAGTATAAATGCTCACAATTTTATGACACACCCGCATGAATTATAAAATGATGTATAATAAAACTAGGCTTGATTTCATAATTATCTGTTGTTATCCATGGCTAATTACATATTCAGCACAGATGTGTTAATCCTAAAAGCCTCCCTGGATCCCTCCCTTTTCCTCTCCTGAATGTTTTTTTCATACTCCATTCAGGTGCATGTTGTTTCCTGAAAGTTGTAGGAAAAAAAAAAAAAAAAAAACCATGTTTAATATCTATGGATATATGCAAATCTTCAAACAACTATGCCCAAAGTTGAAAGTAGAAATTTTAATATGTACCTCTTATTTCTGGCAGGCTGATATTACATTGCTTTGATCATATTTTTTAGTAGCTTGCTCATCTGTTTGAAATATTGCCTCTTATAGTGATTTTGCCCTCTTCATTTTCTCAGCAATGTAGCTTGTGTTTTATATGTTACAATCTCCTAAAATGGTCTGTTTTTCTACTGATCACTGGTGTAGTATGTGAGCATCTAAAGGTATGTATAAGTATGAAAAATCTGAAGTTTGAAATATCCTGCTCAAAAATGTAGAAGGGGGAAGAATAATTACTGTATTGTTGTACCTTAATTCATAAAAATAAAATGTCCACTCAGTAGCTTCAGATAGAATATATTATTAAAGTGAGCAGAGGTGTTACTTTGATAGCAAAATCCATTTTTTAAGAATTAGGTGTGTGACTTCGGCAACTCATGAAGCAACTTATTTTGTCATCTGAGAGCAGCAGTTTCCAATGATATTTTATAGTCATCTTCAAAAAGCACTTCTAGAGGTCAGCTCATTTCAGCTCTCTTGCTCCACTGCCTATGAAGAAAATAGTCTTTTAATTGAGAGGCAACTCATTTGCATACACCTGGAGAATTAGAGTAGATATGCCATGTGGTATCCTACCGGGAAGGCAAGAGGTTTACCTTTGGTCTTCTGTTAGATGTCAGCTGTATTTTGATGTTTGAGAGTGCAGTCACACAGTATATATGGGACAACAATGGGATCAGGTGCAGCCAGTGTGGGTTCAGGAAAGGTATGTCCTGCCTGACTAACCTGATCTTCCTCTATGATTGGATGACAAGTCAAGTGGATGAGGGAAAGGTTGTGCATGCAGTCTACCTAGACTTTAGTAAAGCATAGACTCTGTCTCCCACAGCATTCTGCTGGAGAAGAGGTCACCCCATGCCGTGGAATGGTGTACTCTTCAGTGAGTAAAAAACTGGCAGGAGGGCCAGGCCCAGAGAGTGATGAAGAATAAAGTTAAATCCATCTGGTGACTGGTCATGAGTGGTGTTCCTCAGGGTTCAGTATTGACACCTGTCCCGTGTAGTATCTTTACTGATGACCTGGATAAGGGGATTGAGTGTAAACTCAATAAGTTTGCAGATAACACCAAGTTGGGAGAAACTGTTAATTTGCCTGAGGGTAGGAAGGACCCACAGAGAGACTTGGACAAATTGAAACAATGGCTTGAGGCCATTTGTATGAATTTCAACAAGATGAAGTGCTGTGTCCTGCACTTTGGTCAAAACAACCCCATGCATCACTACAGGCTTGGAGCAGAGTGGCTGGAAAGTGGCATGAGGTTTCTAGCTGACAGTCACGAGTCAGCAGTGTACTCAGGAGGTCAAGAAGGCCAGTGGAATCCTGGCTTGTGTCAGAAATAGTGTAGCCAGCAGGAGCAGGGAGCTGATCATCCCCTTTGTACTCAGCACTGGTGAGGCTGCAGTTTGAGTACTGTGTTCAGTTTTGGGCCCCTCACTACAAGAAAGACACTGAGGCCCTGGAGCATGTCTGAAAAAGGACGATGCTGATGAAGGGTCCTATAGGGAACAAATGAGGGAACTGGGATTGTTCAATGTGGAGAAGAGGAAGCTCAGGGGAGACCTTATCACTCTCTACAACTCCCTAAAAGGACGTTGTAGCTAGGTAGAGGTCAGCCTCTTCTCCCATGTAACTAGTGATAGGACAAGAGGTAATGGTCTTCAGTTGCACCAAGGGATTGGATATTAGGAAAAATTTCTTAGAAAGAGTGATGAGGTATTGGAACAGGCTGTCCAGGAAAGTGACAGAGTCACTGGCCCCTGGGGTGTTCAAGAACCGTGGAGATGTGGCACTGAGGGACATGATCTGGAGGGCATAGTGGTGATGAGTCGACAGTTGAACTAGATGACCTTATTCGTCTTTTCTAACCTTAATGGTTTCTATGATTCTGTGATTCTATGATTCTATATTGTAAGGAAACTGAAATGAAGCAGATATCCACATTTGAGCTACTGAATGAATTTGCATTTGAAGCTGGCTAAAGCTAGGTAAGAAATGCTAAAAGAGGATACACTGTATTACTGTTAGTGATAAGTGCACGTAGATCTTTTTCTAAGTGAATGGTTTATTCATTAGAACAAGCATTTACAATGTATGGAATCCAAATTTTCCTGTTTCATTGCAGTTTTTGATTTCGTAATTTCTTTAAGCTTAAAAAAGAATGTGAAATTAAAAAAAAAAAAAAAAAGTTGATTGAGAAGCTATAATACTGGCTTTGTTGCTTAATAGTTTTTACTCAGCCATAATTGTTCTAATACCATTATCACAACCCGCCCACTCATCCTCAAAAAAGCCCCCTTTGAAAACAAGAAAAGTAACTCAACAAAATAATAGTTATCTGCCATACACAGTTAAGGTCTTACATATGCCAAATTTTGCATTTGAGAATATAAGTTCTTGATGATACATTTTTGGGGGAGTGCATGGCATATAATTTCTTTATCTCTTTACCTACTCAAATCTCTTGCATCACACAATACCCTGTATGTACACCTGGCCAAAATTTAATTTATTAAATTTAAACTACTATGTGCTTTCAGGACATTTAGAGGTGGCTTGCACTGTGTAAATGAAAGGGGAGTCAGTTATTATGCTTTTAAAGAGTTATTTCTCAATTGATAATGATCCTTGAGCTCCATCCTGCTAATAATCACTTGTGTCAGTGAAATTAAGCATATAGATTTGCATTTGTGGGATAATCAATAATGGAAGCTTTGACATTTCTAGATTGCTACACAAATGCATAGCAATTCTCCTTTTGATTCCTATGTGTCTTTCTCAAATCTTCTCAAATGGTTGAACTGTCAGTCACTTTCTATGAAAGTCTAATGCTCCACAAATCTGAAACTTTAGACACGCTACTCTTGAACCATGTTTTAACAATTAAGACCTCATTGTAGCAAGTCTACCATAGTAACTACTCTGGGATTGAAAGAGTTAATAGCAGTTATATAAGTCTCCGATTTTAGCTGTTTCCAGCATACTAGCATTGGAAAAAAACAATAATACCACCATCAAGACCCATGCGTACAAGCTCATTTGCATCTTTCATGTATTATGCAAATTAGATATTTTATTAAACATTTAAAGTAATTCATTCCCCCTCATGTGTTTATGCTTTTATTAGCTGTACATAGTGGAAGCATTTTCAGTGCAGTCATTATTGTTAGTTTGTTCCTGCTCTTCACTCAACATGTGCTTTCCTCTGACTTAACTGCCTTGTATGAAATGCACATCAACAGAATTATACAGAAATCAGAAGAATAATAACAGATGAAGCTAAAAATAAATACTTACATTTTACAGTGGCACTACCTTAAAGACCCACAGTCAGAACCACACAAAGCACTTCTGCACTGTTGGATTATGTATCCTTTATTGTTAGATTGCAGACACATACATTGTACTAATGGAAGTGATATTTCCTCTCATAACCACAGTAATTAATCAGAATATTTCTTCATCTTGAACATTTCTTTTCCAAGTCTTTCTGCATTAAAATAAATTAAACAATTTTAGATTGGTTTTTGGCTCAACTCTCTTATTACTCTGTTAGTCTTTTAAACCAAACCTCAGACTTGGCTTTTCTTGTCCTCTGCGGCAACAGTCATGGCAAACATCATTAAGGATGTGAGGTCTCTCCTTTAATTAAGAACTAAAAGGTTTCATTTCCTAAAACAAAAGTATGTGGCAGGTTTTATTGATCTGATCTGTGTCGCCAGCTGAACACATTAGCAGAGGTTATTGATTACTTTAGTGGTAATGAGCTTTGTTCTTCATCAGGTAAAGCACATATTCCTAAGAAGAGCTTTTCTAAAGAGGCCTAGATATATATATATGCACTTACCAAGATACAGTATGAAAGAGATTTTTAGTCTTTATTGCCTATATATCTTTTTATTTTATTTTATTTTATTTTTAATTTAACTGCAATCATTAGAAAGGTCATTTTCCAGTCATTATCTTACTATAATTCCTGTGAATGCTAATGATGCACTTAGGAATGAATTCAAAACCAAAGGCAGACACAGTATTATTTTTTTTAAATGTAAGCACATATGGCTATTACTGCTTTTAATAAACCCCAGCAAAAGAACAACCATTATATGTTAATGAACAGCTGTAGTGAAATACAACTATGGTAAAAAATATATGTATATATATATAAAAGGACATGCATAGAATCTCTCTCCAGTTTTGAAAGAATAATTTCAGACTGCCCTAGTTAATACCTTAATAGAATTTAGTTCAAATTTGGATAAAGTTCTGGTATTTAAAAAGAAGCTTCTGATATTCAATAGTATTTTTACGGAGAAAAGATTTGATAGCAAAAAAAAGTAGAAGGCCTAATAGTTTTTGGAAGCTGGAATTAAACAAGTTAAAATCAAGATATGAGCAAGAGAAACCTGGTAATCGAGGAAAAAAAAGGCTAAAGGGTATTCACCTCAAGTGTGCACATACAAATAAGAAGTATTGAGGAAGCATCATGATAGGGGAAAGCTCTCATATGCTCTCTGTGCCTCTTCATATCCAAATTGTCTATACCAAAATACAGCATGAGAAACAAACAGGAGGGATAATAGGTTGGTGTGTGATTACAGGGCTGCAATCTCATTGGGAAGGTGGTGATGTGGTGGGATGACCCACATGACTGGAGTATTGCAATAGATAGATACAGGCTCTTTAGGAAGGATGGGCTGGGAAGTTGAAGAGTTGTCCTTTATGCAAGAGAGCAGAAGGAATGTCTGGAGCTCTGCCTACATGTGAATGATGAGGCAGATGAAAATATATGAGTCAGGATTAGGAGTAGATAAATATGTGTAACTTTACAGTGGGTGACTGCCTTATGAGGAAGGAGTAGATGAGGCCTTCTTCAAACAGCTGGAAGAAGCCACATGTTTCTGGGTTCTGGCCTTCATAAGGAACATAAGCTATCCCAATATTTGCTAACGTGAGAACACAACAGAGAACAAGCAATCTAAGCGGTTTCTAGAATGCATTGATGACAACTTTTGGAAACAGTTGATCAAGAAGCTGATGAAGGGAGATGCCTTACTACATCTCAGATTTATAGCAATTAAAGAACTGATAAAGAATGTAAAGGCTGTGGGCAGCCTTGGCCCCAGAGAGACACTGGAATTCATGATCCTAGGAGGGGGAACAAACAGTCTTTAAATGTTCATTTTTGCTCTTTTAGTTTGAGGTGATGGGTAACTCTTAGAGAGTCAGAGATGTGGTATCCTGTGGTCCAGAGTATGCCACAGACCAAGTGGGAAGTCCCAGGAGACAATAGTCTATATGTACCCTCAAAAAATTAGGATGCTGTACAAGAATGAAGTTATAATTAACAACACTATGTGAAATTCAACTCTTAGAGGACAAAAAATTCAAACATTTGTACTAGAAAAAGGAAGAATATTCAAAATAATTTTGTGGAGTGGAAATTGAATCATAGAATCATAGAATCACAAGGTTGGAAAGGACCTACAAGATCATCTGGTCCAACTGTCCTCCCATCACCATTACTACCACAAGCCACTAAATCATATCTCGTAGCTCCTCATCCAGATGCTTCTTGAACACTGCCAGGGATGGTGACTCCACCACCTCCCTGGGCAGGCCAATCCAGTGCCTGACCACTTCTGAGAATAAAAGGTTTTCTTTATGTCTAACCTAAACCTCCTCTGGTACAACTTGTGGCCATTTCCTCAGGTCCTGTTTGTTGTCTGGGAGAAGAGGCCAAACCCTTCCTCATCACAACCTCCCTACAGGAAGTCGTAGAGTGCAACGAGGTCTCCTCTGAGCCTCCTCATCTCCAGACTGAACAATCCCAACTCCTCGTAAGACTTGTGCTCCAGACCCCTCACCAGTTTCACTGCCATTCTTTGGACACATTCCAGGGTCTCAATGTCATTCTTGTAGTGAGGGGCCCAAAACTAAACACAGTACTCAAGGTGCAGCCTCACCAGTGCTGAGTACAGAGGGATGATTATCTCCCTGCTCCTGCTGGCCAAGCTATTTCTAATGCAGGCCAGGATGCCATTGGCCTTCTTGGCCACTTGGTTGTAATCAACCTAATTCTGGTACTTTAATTTGAAGTGAAAAAGGTATGCATTTCCCACATGCAAATTCCCTGTAAAAAATGAGGATAGGATTAATCAAGTCTAATTTTAGTCTTCATCTGAGTCATTCTATGTTTCTTTTGTAGCTGATAGAAATAGTTCTTTGGTGCAATCCATTTTGTCTATGGTTTATTTTGCATCAGGATAAGAGCATACAAAATATTCATGTTTCATTGGCTGTTTATGTTGTTTTTATTGTTTGTTGTTTCTTCTGGGGGGGGGGTTTATTTGTTTTGTTTTGTTTTCTCTATATTTGACTATAAAGAGAACCCAAAGGGACTATTTCACTGTAGTCACCAAAATCATGCATATTTAAGAGTGACATATGGAACCTGATCTTCCTATTCCTAGCTGTTTTGTTTGTTCGTTTTTTCATAGAATCATAGAATCACTGAATCATGGAATGGCTTAGTTTGAAAGGAACCTCGAGGATAATCTAGTAACAACTCCCCTGCCTTGACAGAATTGTAAAACACTAAATGAGGCCCTAGATCAGGTTGCCCAGGGCTCCATCCCACCTGGCCCTGAACACTTCCAGGAATGTAGGATCCACAGCCTCTCTGGGCAACCTGTGCCAGCACCTCACCACCCTTTCAGTGAGAAACTTCCCCCTGACATCTAATCTTAAATTTTCTCTCCATTGGCTTAAAACTTTTCCCCCTTGTTCTATTACTATCTACCTATGCAAAAAGTTTATTTCCTTCCTGTTTTATCTCCCTTTAAACATTGGAAAGGCCACCATGAGGTCTCCCTGCAGCCTTCTGTTCTCCAGGCCAAACAAGCCCAGCTCCTTCAGCCTGTCTTCATAGGGGAGGTGTTTTAATAATCTTCGTGGCCCTCTTCTGGACCCTCTCCAAAAGCTCATCTTTCCTATGTTGGGTACCCCTCACATATAAGGGACTATTGCATTAGTATGGCAGATGTGTTCTTGCCATGAACAGGGAATATTACCCATAACACATCTGTCATGAGGCAGTGGTTGTGGACTTGATCCCCATGAATGACAGGAAACAAGGTTTACTGATTTGTTAAAATTATAATAAAACAGAATTAATTTACTAAAAATCTGTATTCCTGCTTAGGTCAAGTATTTCATTTTCCAACACAAATGTTAAAATAAGAAATACTCTATTTAAAGATCTAGACTTTTCAGAAAAATAATAGTTTTTTATGTGGAAGATTATTGAGAACTTCCAACTAGATTTGAAAGTTGGCTGTGGTTCAACCACAACCAGGAGCAAAGCAATCTTACAGCTGCTCATTCGCTGCTTCTTATAGTGTGGAGCAAAAAACCATTTTAATAAGTGAAAGAAAGAGTAGGAAAAGAGCAGTGCAGTCATACAAAGCCAGTCACTCCCCGCCTCCCACAAATAGTCCAATGTGTAGTCAAGCAGGTACACTGACCTGTCCTGGCTTGTGTGTATCTGGCCCCTGTATCTCATTCTTTCTTGTTTCTCTCCCAGCCACCTTGATACCTCCTCTTCCCTACCTTTGGTTCCTTCCTGAAACATCCTGTAAGAATTCCCATTAAATCCCCAAATGCCCTTCCCTACCCACCTAATGAACCTATGCCTATCAGTGAACCTCCCCATACTATGGGGTGATGGGAATACTCTCCCTTTGGCTTATGTGAATAGGCATGCCCTGACCTCTGGGCTGAGGATACCTCTACAGAATTGGGTTGAGGATTGTGTGTAATGGGTTCATTGAGGTCTCTCGTTGTAACCCAGAATCCTTCAAGGTGGAGGTGAGATTCGGGGGGCTGGTTGCTTTCCTAAAACACACTAGGAGCTTTTGGGCCAGCAAGTCGTTTGGTGTGATTTACCATTATTCCATTTCTCTCTAATCACTGAACTGCAGCTCTAAAAGTCCGAAATTCATCTGTTAAAATGTGTCTATGTCAAAAACAAAAGAAAACAAAAGAGCAATAAACAAAGTAATATGTAAATCTGGATATGAAAATGTTTTCTAGAAAACAGTAAATGTTATATTTGTCTGAAATATCACTACTCACTTGAATTCACACGTGGTCAGTTGGTAAATAATTGCTTACAGTTTTATTACCTATATCTTATATATTTCTCTGTGTATAACTGAAAAGCATAATTCCCTTGTCCTACATGCGCATTACATCTAGACTCATTTGTCCTACATGGGCATTACATCTAGACTCATTTGTCAAGTACATGTCTTGGCACATGAAATGTAACCACTAATCTATTCAATACTGTATTTCTGCAAATCAGGAACTGCAGACCAAGTAATGGCTGACTGCTCTTTTTCATAAGTGTTTAAAGGTTTCAATAATTAGAAAAATATATCTCCTTACAAAGTTGAAAGCATGAAAACCCTACTTGCATCAGACTAACTATTTAAATTGTATAGCAGTGTAGCTGCTTTAAAATGTAATAAAAGGAAGAAAAAGTCATATTATTTTTTACCAAGAATGACAGGCTGATACTTCATTTATTTTATATTGAAAAGTAGAATTTGAGAAAAACTCAAAGCAAAGTTCAACCCTATGGGTGTCCGTGCATTTTTTTCTTTCTAGAACATAGTTCTTGTCCTGGTTCTGCACCTGTGCCTCTCCTGGCACTGGGCAGAGTCCACCAGGGTGAACTTTTTTATCTGTTTCTATACATAGCAGAGTAACATGCAGTACAGGGTCTTCTCAGGTACATGCAAGTGACAGCACTGAATTTACAAAAGCTGAATTCTTTGCTAAAGTTGATTTTAAATTTTAATATATGGAGAGTGACCATGAACTGTGAAAACTTCAATAAAAACAGTGTTGTACTGATTGTATACATCTTAAATAGTTAAATCTAAAATTCATTACAGCTGTCTATAGTAGAAACATGCTATCTACTGGCTTTTGTTCTCTGAGAAGAGTTTGGTGCTATATAGTAGAGAGCAAAAGGATGAACTGGTTTAATTACAAGTAGTTCTATTAGCAACAAACAAATGAAAATGAATTTCTATCTGGAAAATAACAAATTTACTAACATCTATGGGAGTCATATTAAGCTTTTGCTTCTCTATTTGGCCACAAGCCTCCATGAATTTTTTTGGAGTTTTTTGATACCTTTCCCATTTAACTAGTGTGAAGTTTATCTTGAACAGCTACATCACACTGAAAATTTCTGAGGAGAGCAGATACATATGTTTGATGGTGAAGGTTATTTTTTTCCAGAAAATAAAGCAAAAAATTAAATGCAGATCATATAAACAAGATTGCATTGCCCCGAGGAATGAGAGACGTGCACAGCTATCTCCTCCAAACAGTACACAAACAGGAAGTATACAGAAGCCCAAGATACCTGATACCAAGCAGCTATAATTTCTAAAAAAATAATGCTGAAAAACATCCTCATAAGCATGTCCATCTGGTCCTAAATATCTATGACATTCAAAAATCTGCACCGCACTCTCAAAAATCTATAATACATTTATTTTGATTTGGTTTTGTTTGTTTATTTTTTCATTTTTGATTTTGTTTTTACAGTAACAACAAATATTGGACAAAAAGAGCTTTGAAATAATTGGCGGTACAAATTGTTTTTCCTTATTTTTATGTCAAGCATAGTGATTAGAAGATAGGTTTGAAAAAGAAACACCCTAACACACACCTTTGAAGAGCCTTGCTATTTGTGTCACATCCTCCTATTACATGATAAAGATAACACAAACTTTTAACTCTTCTGACTTCTCTTCATACACTGAAGGCTTCCTCCATTTCTTTCATTCAACCCACATTAAAAGAGCCAAATGAAATTGGAGAAATACTGTAGCATTTTCTCTCTTACAGTTTAATTTTTGTTTGGGATGAGAAAAAATTCAGAAAGAGAATTGGAGTCCTATTATTCATAGAAATAAAATAGACCATTATTATTTACTCTAGAATTTAGAAGAATAATATAAATAACAAAAGAGAAAATCATAGGTATAACTTATTCCTTTTTTATTCATTTAGTTTATATTAACTAATTTTTCATTAGCAACATCAGAGCTGTTAAATATATAAATTGCTTATAAACACGATCTTTTAAAAGCTGAGAATATCTTCACTCAGGAGACAAAAGCAAAATAATACATGGTATAATATGCAATATAACATGTATTAGTATTTATTTATTGATTTAGCTTCATAGATTAATTTTATATAGAATTTTACTGCTGTGTGTTTATAGTTTGCCATTATAGATCTGATTTATTATTAAGAACAAGCATATTTCATTGTCTTGTGTAGATCCCTTGATATGTATATGAACAGCAGAGCACAATTTTTATGGATCTTTCAATACTAACCATCATGCTCTAAGAGTTTTTGTGACTAATAAAAAAAATCAGCAAACAACAACAAGTTGTTAACAAGATTCAGAAGTTCAGAAGAGTGTTCTTTGATTTACAAAATGTTAACAAAGAGTAATTCCATGCTACTATGTGTTGTTTTGCTTCATCCAAAATCTTTGATTAATCAGCCATAGGACTCTGTACATGTACTAAATCCAATACAGATCTCTAGATGTAAGAAATTCACTGTAGTGGCAAAATACCACTTTCTCCATTCTCAAATTGATATAGCAGATATAGATGAGAGCAAAGAATACACTGTCAGGGCAGCTCTATATGTGCAAAAATGATGCATCCATCAGTAACAAGTCCTTAGGATCAAAAGCAGTTGGTACAGGACATCAGGAGGGGCTCCAATTTCTGTAGTTACTCAGGACCTTAGAGATCAAAGATCAATAGTTATGTCCAATGAAGTCACAGTAAACCCAATTCATAATTTTTCATGTTTTCCAAGTATTCATCATCCAAAATAAGATTTCTTCACCAACATTTTTGAAACAGTATATCAACTTTTACAAAACTGGACCAGAAGACACAGCTGAAGAACTAAGAACATTTGGATAGTTTTGGAACACAGTGTTTAGATTTTTCAGCTGTCAATTTGAAATCCCTTCTTATTTCAAAATATTTCATTATCTAGCATGAACAACACTATCCACAGTCTGGCACAGACAAGACTGATTTATGAAATGACATTTTGACAATGGCATTCTGACACTGACTCAACCTTGTCTCTCTAACTCCCACCCACTCAATACCTCCAGTAGTCTTGTTCTTTGTTATTACTGTTTTATATTTGTAGACACTTACTGTAGGAAAAAAAATTCCAAGTTTCAGACAGCTTAAAAACACAATTTATTGCTCTTTTCTGGACAAAACTTTTCTGGATGTTTGAATAAAGTTACATTATAAATCATAGAATTATAGAATCATGGAATTATAGAATCACAGAATGGTTTGGGTTGGAAGAGACCTCAAAGACTATCTAGTTCCAACCCCCCTGCCTCAGACAGGAATGCCAGCCTCTAAATGGGGCACTAGATCAGGTTACCCAAGGCCTTTTCCAGCCTGGCTTTGGATACCTCCATCAGTGGGGCATCTAGAACTTCCTTGAGCAGCCTGTGCCAGAACCTCACCCTCTTGGTGAAAAACTTCCCCCTGACATCTAATCTAAATCTTCCCTCTTTTACTTTAAAACCATTGTCCCTTGTCCTGTCACCATGTAAAAGGTTGTTTTCCCTCCTGCTTATAAGCTCCCTTTAAGACTCAGATAGCTGCAATGAGGTCCCCCCTGCAGCCTTCTCTTCTCCAGGCTGAACACGGACAGCTCCCACAGCCTTTCATAGAATCATGGAATCATAGAATCACTAAGGTTGGAAAAGGCCCACAGGATCATCCAGTCCGACCACTCGATCGCCCTTTACCAATGGTTCTCGCTAAACCATGTCCCTCAACAAAACATCCAAATGCTCTTTGAACACCACCAGGCTCGGTGACTCCACCACCTCTCTGGGCAGCCCATTCAGTGCCTGACCACCCTTTCAGAGAAGTAGTATTTCCTAACGTCCAGCCTGAACCTTCCCTGGCACAGCTAGAAGCCATTCCCTCTAGTCCTATCACTAGTCACCCGAGAAAAGAGGCTGACTCCCAGCTCACTACAACCTCCCTTCAGGTAGTTATAGAGAGCAATAACGTCTCCTCTGAGCCTCCTCTTCTTTAGACTGAAAAATCCCAGGTCCTTCAGCCGCTCTTCATAAAGCCTGTGCTCCAGACCCCTCACCAGCTTTGTTGCCCTCCTCTGGACACGCTCCAGGGCCTCGATGTCTTTCTTACAGTGAGGGGCCCAAAACTGGACACAGTACTCCAGGTGCGGCCTCACCAGTTCTGAGTACAGGGGGACAATTACTTCCCTGTTCCTGCTGACCACACTGTTTCTGATACAAGCCAGGATGCCATTGGCCTTCTTGGCCACCTGGGCACACTGCTGGCTCATGTTCAGTCTAGCGTCAATCAACACCCCCAGGTCCATTTCCTCTACACAGTCTTCCAGCCACTCTGCCCCAAGCCTGTAGCATTGCCTGGAGTTATTGTGGCCAAAGTGCAGGACCCGGCATTTGGTCTTGTTGAATCCCATCCCATTGGCTTCAGCCCAGCTATCCAGCCTATCCAGATCCCTCTGTAGGGCCTCACTACCCTCAGGCATATCAACACTTCTGGCCAGCTTGGTGTCATCTGCAAACTTACTGTTACACTTATAGTGACAAGATAAGGGGAAATGGCGTTAAATTGGAAAAGGGAAGATTTAGATATTAGGAAGAAATTCTTTACTTGTGAGGATAGTGAGACACTGGAACAGTTGCCCAGTGAGGTTGCAAGTACTCCTTCCCTGGAATGTTCAAGGCCACGCTGGATAGGGCTTTAAGCAATCTGGTCTAGTGGAAGATGTCTCTGCCTGTAGCAGGGGGGTTGGAACTAGATGATATTAAAGGTCCCTTCCAACCCAAACCATTCTATAATTCTATGATATTATGAGTAGTCTAAAATAAATTTAGATTAGCTGATTCTAGAACTTGTAAAGTGATGAATATACCTTTATCTTTACATTTTCCTCTTGTGTCTAGGAAGGATGTTACTACATACGGATATAGCACTGTGCCTGAGATGTTCACTTAGGAGAAAAATTATAGCATCACAGAATATCCCAAGTTGGAAGGGACCCATAAGGATGCCATCAAATCCAACTCCTGGCTCCACACAGGACTAACCAAAATTAGACCATATAACTGAGAGCATTGTCCAAACACTCCTTGAACTCTGGCAAGTTCATTGCCATGACTATTGCCCTGGACAGCCTGTTCCAGTGCCTGACCATCCTCTGGTGAAGAACCTTTTCCTGATATCTAACCTAAGCCTCTCTTGTTATGGCTCCATGTTATTCCTTCAGGTTCTATTGTTGGTCACCAGAAAGAGGTCATCAGCACTGCCCTTCTGCTCCCTGTGAGGATCTATAGGCCACCATGAGGGCTCCCCTCAGTTTCTTCTGCTCTAGGCCGAACAAAGCAGGGAATCTCAGTCACTATTTTACTTATTTTCATCCGGAACCATCACCATTTTCATAGCCTTCCTTTGGACACTCTCATATTTTACGTTCTTGTTGTACTGTGGTGCCCAATACCACAAACAGTACTTGAGATGAGGTGCACCAGTGCAGTTAGAGCGAGATCATTTAAGCAGTAATCTCACAGGATTTAAGTATAAAGTTTCTGGTCTAATCTTTGACCGCTTCAGAGTAAGGCAGGTTTCTGAAACTGGGCAACATAGGAGAACTTTATTGAAATCATTGTACTAGCATTAGCAAATAGGAACAGATAAAAGGAGAACAGACTGGCAAACATACACGCATCTGCATCATGTACATATACATACATACACATATGCATCATCTACATCTACATCTCTGTCTACATCTACATTACTATTGAAAGTTCTCTAGTTCAAATTCACCAGCTGTTCCTTCTCCAGACTGAGACAGGTATACTCTGGGAGGAAGATGATTTTGCAACAGTGAAGTACTCAGACTCTTACAGTTTCGCTCTCTGGATCTCAAACTAAAATGTGGTTTCTCACAGAAGACTTAATCTGTGAGATGTTTACAACCTGGAAAATCAAGAAACAGAGATATTAAGTCATTTATGCATCTTAACAATAAAAGCTACGACCAGATTATGAACTAGAAAAAAAGAGAGAGATTATACACTTTTGTCTAAGTTTTCAGTTACCTTGTTTTTCAAGGAACAAGGATTACTACTTGTGTTTTCATCTAAAGGAGATAAATATTGCTTTTGCTAAGGCATTAGAGAAACATACTTCCCACACTTCCTACTTAAGCAGCATTTTATTGCTTTTATTTTTCTCCCAGTGGTTTTAGGGGTAAGAAAAGTTTAGGGTTTTTTTGTTTTGTTTTGTTTTGGGTTTTTTTTCCTCTGAATTGCAGCATTTTTCTGACCTGCAGGTTTCTGGTTTCATGCTTAACTGGAAACATGCCATTCTCCTGTGAGAGAAGGAACACTTCTGATAAGATTTATGTCTCAAACAGAATCAAAGCACAGAAATCTCACAAGGAAACTCTCCTGGAATTTACTAGCAAACTTCATGGGGCTTTCAATACAGCTTTATATGAAATACTTGATAGATTTCCTACTTTTCAAATGAAAAAAGAACACCTTTATTATTACTATTATTATTAATAATAATAATAATTGAAATGAAAGACTTTACACTTCTGCAGCTGTAGGACTCCAAATTCTGCCTGTAACCAGCACCACAAGGAAGCATCACTCAAGACTTTATCCTCCACAGTCAGGGCTACTTTGTCTCCACAGCACTGGAGTTGAGCAGTATAGCCGCATTAGCAGAGATAAGACAGACTTTTTTGTAAAACCATTAAAAATGACTTAGAAACAGTAAAGAAAATGTAGAAAATCTGGTTTACAAACCTCAGGTGTGACTTTGAGAGCCTAATAGAGTTAAATAAGGAAATAGATGGGATTTACAATAATTTATAACCATTAAAAGTAAACACAGAAACAATGGTCTGCGTATCAGTTTGTATATTCCCTAGAAAACACAGCAGTGGCAGACAATGCTTAATAATCATTACTGCGAAATACAGACAGAAATACATCACAAAAACATTATATAGCATTTTGTAATACTATGGGCTGGATCTTTTCTTGCACCCTATACAAAATACTGTTATCTTCCATAGCAGCACTGATCTCTCATGCACAGCCACGTGCATGATGTATGGTGGTGCCACAGATGTTTGTGCAAAGGCAGAGCCCTCTCACACCAATGGAACCAAAATGCCACAAAAGGGAACCTGGGAGCACTCTGTCCTTGCTAATGGCCAGTGAGTCTTTCCTTGCTATACCAGTAAAATGAACACCAGTCCTACAACAGAAGTCTTATAATCCAAACAATAAATTATTATCTTTTAAATGCTTAAAAGAATGGGATTTGATGACACTTTATCAATGGGATTAAGCTGCTCTTTTCCTAGTCCCCCCTCTTGGGTGATTTTCAAAAGTAAGTACATTTCAAAAGTACTCCCATTACACACAGGTCACTTTGCCTGGTGTTCTTTGGTACACCTCTAGCACCTTTAACATTCAAAACCTGGAGCTGGTTAAACCACTGCACACTGCAAAGCTGGTGTTCTGCATCTGCTCTTCAGGCCCAAAAGGCAACACTCAGGTCTCTTGAATCTAAGGAAAAGAGCTCAGTGCTTGTTTAGACGTAAAATGAGTTGGAAGTAATGGAAGACATGAAGACTAATTAGTTAAATCTAAATAGTACTACTATCCATGAATTCCCAATAATTGTTAAAGGCAGAATAATCCTCAAACTTTCAAAGCAGTTTACTTAAATAAATGAGCCCTGTCACTATTTCCACACAATATCACATCTCCTGCTATCGGGAAACACAGTGTCAGAAAGACATACTTTAAAGAGGTATTGGTGAAAGCATTACTTAATGAAACATTACCAGTTTTAATTTGAAATAGATAAAAATATTTTGTTGGTAATAGTCTTCAATGCAAAAATTAATTTTTCAACAGTGTAAAACTGTATCCAATCTAAGCTTATTCTCAAGTGTGCATCTAGAACTTAATTTACACACATTAAAAAAACCTTAGTTCCAAAAGAAAAAAAAGAAAAAAAAAGAAAGCCCTGTCCAGCCTGACTTTGAACATATCCAAGGATGGGACATCCACCACCTTTCTGTGCAACCTGTTCCAGTTCTTCACTATCATTAGCATAAAAAACGTTTTCTGTATATCCAACCTAAATCTACACTCTTTTTGTTTGAAACCATTTCCACTTGTCCTATCACAACAGAGCCCACTAAGAGTCTGTCCCCTTCTTTCTTATATCTCCTCTTCAGGTTTGTTTCTTGATTGCAGGATGCAAATGTCCCTAACTCCTTTATAGGCACTTTTCATATTTTCTTTGTTTGGTTCCTAGTCTATAAATGTTTATTTTGAAAGATCACAGAGTTCACAAGTAGACTGAAAATTTTCAGTAATCATCCCAATTAACCACTTTGCTACTGTTGAAAAAATAATTTTCTTTCAGTGGAAGAAAATCTTTAGCTACTTGAAAAGAATTTTTTTCGTAAACCAATTTCAAAGTGAAGACTAAGACTCCTTTGATAATAGAGCTCCTGGATTTATATGAAAACTCCACTTTCCCACTTTTATGGCAAAAGATGTTTATAAAACTTATTTTATAAACATCTGAGAGGTTCCTGAGAGGTTACTCTCAGGAACACGCTCAGAGTACCAGCAGACAGGGGATGCCTATAAACTCTGAAGATAGAAATTATACTTTTTCTTTAAAAGATAGATTTCCAAATTCTTAAGACAGATATTTCCCGCAGGTTTTTGAAAATCTATTGGAATTTTTCTAGAAGCATATGAAAAATCTACAATAATGCTCATGGATTGATAATTAGATGTTTGGGGAAAAAAAAGAGCAAGTGAATACTACAGTGTGTTGTTACCTGATAGGCTTATAATGAGCATGTGCAGATTCTCATATGGTCGAAGCAAATTTTTTACATTATACTGGAATTATACATTTCTTCCATCAAAAAATGTACAAATAGAAAAATTACAGGAATTTATAACATTTCAGTGGTTTTTATTCCAATACTAGTATTATAGTATGTTATATTACTTAGTATTGATGTAGTACTGCACTAGTGTATAGACCAAAAATACCTGCACTGATTGAAAGATCAAAAGGGTGTGCAGACAATGAGATTCTTTATTATATGAAATCTAAATATTTGTAATAAGAGAAAACATATGAAAGTTAAACTCTTGCAGTTTGATTTTGTCCATACCTTATGGATGAACAGTTTTAATGAATTGTGTGTGTACGAGTCTACATGGAAGACTGGAATGCTGTAAGAAATCAGATATGGTAAAGAAAATTCACTGATTAATTTAACTGTCCATGCAGGTAATGTAAGCATACCAGGAAACAGCGCACAATGCATACTTTATGCTGCAGCATTGTTGAGTGTGCCTCCCTGTGATTCAATCTCAATTCAATCAATCTCAATTTGAAGAAAGAAAAAAATCCATAGAGATATGACCTAATTGGTCTCTCAATATCCCATTTCAAAATTATTTTTTTCATTTACTCATTTCTTGCAATTGAACTTTGTTAATCTCAAGTGCTTGCTATGTAAGAAAAAGACGTCGCCAAAATAATGAAGCAATTTTTATAAAAACATGAAGCTTAAAAATATTAAATGTTGGCTTTTAGATATTTTTTTTTTCTCTTTGTTGGCCAGGTATGTATTATACAAATGTTCACTTTTTTTTTTTTTTCCCCGAAACCAAAATGTTTAGCAGACTAATTGCTTATTTCCCTTAAGAAAGTAATCACCGGATTCCAACAAAGATAGAAATTATTATTATTATTATTATATCCTATATACTGCCTCAGTGCCCTCACTCCTACTCTTATTTTTTCTTTTAAAGAAACTACCCTGTCTTCCCACCTCCTTTTAATTTTTATTTTTTAAAACAACACACACAACGTAAATTTCCTCTAATAGGACACAATTTACACCTGACTGAAACATTTACTGGTAAGAGCCTGTCTTGGGATATTCTGAACATTTAATTTTAGAGATATAAACTAATGAAAAGAATACAAGACACAACTTGGGATACTTATTCATTCATAGACAGTGTTTGAGAAATCAACATTTTTCTGTCAGCAAGGTAATAAAGGAATATTTGAGAGATCCTGTGTACATAAGATAATGTGGTGCTCAAAGCATGAGGAAAATCATGCTCAGTGCAGAGTTTTCAGTAGGAACCTTAGCAGCTGTGTGAAGAAAAATGCACACTGTCATTTTCCTGTAAAGTAAAGATCATTTTATACTATATCCATCTTGTCTCCCTGATTGAGCCTTAGGTACAGCAGCTGAATATGGAGCATGCTAGCCTCTGCATTCAAGTTCTCTTTTTTAACCCTGAGAGCAGATAAGGGCTTTGGGGTGTTGGTTGATAAGAACCTTAACGTGAATCAGTAATGTGTACTTGCAGCCTAGAAAGCCAAACATATCCTGGGATGCATCAAAAGAAGTGTGGTCAAAAAGTCAGGGGAGGTGATTCTCCCTCTCTACTCCACCCTTGTGAGGCCCCACCTGTAGCACTGTGTTTGTCTTTGAGGCCACCAGAGCAAGAAGGATGTGGAACTGTTAGAGAGGGTCCAGGCGAGGGCCACAAAGATTATCATTGAGTGGGAGCACCTCTTCTATGAAGAAAGGCTGAGGGATCAGAACTTGTTTAGCTCAGAGAAGAGAAGACTTTTGGGATATGTATAAATATATATACATATATATAGCAGCTTTTTAACTACCAGAAAGCTGGAGAGCACATGTAGTGATATGACAAGTGGTAATGGCTTCAAAGTAAAAGAGGATAGATGTAGATTAGATATAAGGAAAAAATTCTTCACTGAAAGGGTGGTGAGGTTTACTCAGGGAAACTGTGGATGCCTCATTCCTGGAGGTGTTCAAGACCACAAGCAGTCTGATCTAGTGGGAAGTATCTCTGCCCTATGGCAATGAGTTTGGAAGTGGGTGATCTTCAAGGCCCCTTTCAACTCAAACCAGTCTGTAATTCTGTGAAATGACAGCTCACAATAAACCTGGAAGGGAGACAGCAGTATATACACTTTCCAGAGTACTCTCTCCCGCCCCTTTCCCCCTACCCTTGGCTGGAGGATAATTCCCTGAGATATTCAAAATTTAATCCGGCTACAAAAATCAGCGGACCAGCAGATTCAATCACTGCTTAACTTGATCTTCTATTTAACTTGATTAGAGCATTAGAGGCCAATATGTTTTCTGCTTAAAATAGTTCAAGAAGTGTTTGTTTTTAGCAGTACATCAGGACAAGGTTATAAAAATTAAGGCAACCACATTTGCAGGAAGTAAGAAATTTGGTAAATAAGCTATTTTGGGAAGAAATATTAAACTCCATTATGGTGAAAGGACATTGGGAAATCTGAGATATTTCTAATGCACACAAGGCTACATAATTCCCATCAAAGAAGTCTAATTGATTTTACTGCGCAGATTGTAAGAGTATCAGGTGTGCTAACTTTGCCATGTGGCAGAAGCAAGGGAAAGTGGAATGGAAAGCTAGTATTTCCCTGAGAAAGATAGAGAACATGATCCAGACTGTAAACACTCTGTATTTGTGTTAGTAGACAGTACTGTGAAGACAATATTACAGATTGAAGTAAGAGTACAGTGTTTCAGATTTCAGTTTTTCTACCCACTTTCAACTACCTTGTGTATTTTGTTTATATGAGAAGTCCTCTGCAAGTCCCTTTCTCAGAGAAGAAAGCATTCCCATCCACACAATCTCAGAACAGCATTCAGGTAGGTATTTCTGGAAGTAATTAGGTCTGATTCCCTCCTCAGAGCAGGGTCATTTAGGGCCTTCTTCACTGTAAGGGTGCATTGCTGGGTCTTGAACAATTTGTGTCCAACAGGAAACCCATCCTCCTAAAAGAAGACAACTCATTATTTCTACTATATGAGAGTTACATCTTTCACTGCTGATAAGAGGAATACTTTAAATACTTGATTGCGCTATTTATTTTGGTAGAATTTGTTATAAATTTTTATTTAGTATTAGGAAAATATGGTTATGGTTATTTATTTTGTACAGGGGAAAATGCTGGCAAATTTCTTTTCTAATTTAGTTTCATTCTAGCCTTTACAGACTATTTTTATTAGAGTATCTACTCCTTTCAAAATATGCCCATATTTCAAAAACAGTGAGATTTCTGTGAAAACTAGTTGAATCAAAGAAGAGCAGAATGGAAAAGCATTATGTGTTTGAGTAAGAAAAGTGGGATGTGAACATTTTCTTTTGTGTTTTACACGAGGTGCATATATTAGATTAATTGGCTACACTATCAGTAGCTTAAGACATGAAACTGTAGTCAGGGATCCAGAAAAACACCAGTCTCTGACAACTTCAAGAAACCTATCAAATCATGTGCATAGAAAAGCACTTGAAAGTCTACAAGAGATAAATGTTGTTTTTCTAGTTACTCTTGTCTAGAATGTAAGTAATGTTAATGTTGAAGTGAAAATAGTATACTTGCCTCTTTATATTTCAGTAATTTTCTGTCTGGTTTTTTGCAGCACCCCTGTTTCAAATAATGGTGAAATGAGTCAAAATTTCCAGATATGGTGTATTAGCCCTAAAAAGCCTAGATATCCCTGATGTAATATTTCTTGATACTTACCTTTATTCAGTTGTATCTCAAGTTATTTGACTTCTTTGCCACTATTTGTACATGCAATTCTATCACTACTTCTCCGTGTTTACCCAGAAAATTGAGTAGAGCTATGTCTGTTCAAATCCTGCCTTTGTGATGTCTTTGACAAATAAATGCAGTTTTCAACTCTAATTTTCATTTGTATTTACATGGAGCCTGAGTTATCTTCTATTGACATATTAAAATCCGAAGGTTGCAAGAAGTACAGCAAGAGACAGGGTTATAAAATCAGAAAGTGATCATCCCAGTTCTCTAGATCAGGACATTTCTGGGACACTTCTTATCATGAGGACAACATGATCCATTATCATCAGAACTGTACAACCTTCCTTATAATCTTTCCGGGTGATATTTCCCTCTTACACTAAATGCAGTGTCAGACTTTCTAACAAAGAGCCTGGTTTCAGAGCACAGAAGAGCAGAAATTATAAAATGTCCTAGGAAGTGAACATGAGAACCAGAAGTACATGGTACAAGTACAGCAGTCCTCAATGGTAGAGTTCTGATTTCTATTGAGCTACCAGGTTGACAGTGAGGTCTTCAGGCTCTTTAGACAAAAATAGTGCAGGTTGGCTTTTCCCATAAGTGATGTTCACTTTAGCAAATGAACACTTAGGTGCCTCATGCATTTCTTTCCTTCTTTTTTTTTTTTTTTTTTTTTTTTTTTTCTGTAATGCAGATGTTGAGATTTCTGTGATTGCTGTGATTCCTTTGAGAGGAAGTTTATTAGCTTTGGTGTAGCACCATGCAAACATGGCAGTATTGTTTTCAGTCCAGGAGTCTGCATGCAGCCTCTCTGAATATAATACAAGTTGACTGGACTCAGCTGTTCCAACCATTGCTATCTGTCAGTGGAAGAGTCCACTCATGAAAAGGTATTCTCAATAGACCAGTTTCTACCATCAGCCTGATGTAATATGCCAAATGTGTATGCCACTAAGTACAAACACTGATTCATACAATGCTGTTGCTGCACAGCAACATCAGTCTACAGCCTAAAAGTATATATGCTTTATGAAGCAATTTCATCCACTGTTCATTAAGAAAACAATCACCATGGTAACTTATGCATTACAAGTTACGACTACAGCCTCTTAAGTTCCCTAAGCACATAGCAACAGGAAAATACTGCTAGAACAACTCAATTTTAGTAGTGTTTGAAAGTGATAAATAAGGTTTACTAGGTACTTTATAAAGATTAACTTATTCAGATTTATATGGATCAGAGAAGTCATAGGCATTTCATACCGCATTCCATAAATGCAAAGCACAGTATTAATCTGTAAGTTTTAATGGTTTTACGTCAGATTGTGCCATCTAAATATATCCTATAGTCACATGTTTGTCAGTTGCAGCTTCCCCAGTGACACGACTCACATCAGAGTAACTTCAGCTGTTTTTATCATAGGGAGACTTAGCAGAAAATAGCTTCCCCTACTGCTGTGCTAGATGAGATGGAGGGGTGCAGTCACATAAAGGAGACCCGAAGTCACAGGAAGAGGATTTTTCTCAGCAGACTGATGATGGCAGGAAGGTGAAATAAAAAGAGAAAGGTATCATTTCTGCTCCAGTCTTTATCTACTTGGCTGAGAAAACCAAGATATTACAAGGTCTGTAGGTTGTCATACTTGCGGAAATGATCTGTTCATTGTACATTAAGAAGAACAGTTATTTCTTACCTTTTCTGCAGCTTTGCCTGAGAAGTAGGAAGATCTAGCTAAATTTTTTTATGTATGTATCTATATATGCTTAAACTTCCCTTAATTCATTGGCTGAGCAAAATCTTCTTGGCTAGACCTGATAGAAATTTTTCAATTTATATTTTGTATTATTTTTTTAATGATTTAACTGAGCATTTTTAGGTCAGAATACTGTATTACCCCAAACTACTTTTAATGAAAAAGCACTTAAAGACCCTTTATTGTCTTGCCTAAAACTACGAGAAAACAATTTTAATATCTATATAATTATATGGTGGGTTTGTTTGTTTGTTTGTTTGTGGTGATAGCTGTGGATAGAGATGGCTTGTTTAAAATTGCTTGCTTTATTTACTGCAGTGATCTCTCTCATTTGTCATTCATACAAGAACAATATACATATCTGAGCCCAATAACTTGATCATTTTTATTTACAAAATAGATTAACGTAGTATTAAAGAAAATTTCTCATTTCTTTTGATGTCAATGAAATATTATTACTGACATTAAAAAGTACTGTAGCATGACAAAATTTATTATCAAGTTCCAATTCATCAGTAAGTAGTGTTATGAAATGTAAGATTCCTACATAAAATAGGTCTCCACTTTTTGCATTAGTAACTTAGTTCCTTCTCTCTCACAGCATTCTAGCAATGATGAAGCATTACAGCTTCAGCCTTTTTTGTAGGCTACAAAAAAGGCTACAGCTACTACTGTTTTGTCAGCTGCTTCAATTACATGTTATATCTAAGGACTGAAACCTGTATATCACCATATGTTTCCTGAGAAATTTTGTGTCTTCTTTAATGTCAATGTATTTTAACATATATCCAATGACAGCCTTATGATTATTAAATAACACCTGGACTTTGAAATTCCTTGTGAGGTTACTAGATTTACTGGCTTGAATTTCTTTTTTCCCTGAGACTCAGTCCTCCACTTTGTGACTGTATTGGGCTTACATGGATTTTGGTAGCAAGGGCTGCAGGAGTGGCTCTATTAGCAGCGCCCAGCAGTACCCCATGTCAGAGCAGAGCAGAGCAGCTCCAGCTGCACCAACAGGTATGCATTGTTGATCAGAGCTGAGCTGTGGGTGACGCTGGGTGTGCCTCTGGGAGAGCAGATTGGAGGGAGGGAAACAGTGCTGTGCAACTGCAGCTGGGAGGGAGGGATGAGAGATGGGGGAGAAGTGTCCATGCAGCCCCCAAAGTCAGCACAGGAGGAGGACAGGAGGTGCTCCGGGCGCAGAGCAACAGTTCCCTGCAGCCTAGGAGAGGCCCACAGTGAAGGAGGCTGTCCCCCTGTAGGTGTCTGGAGTTTGCTTTTAGTTCTAACTGCTCTAGTCTGTTAGCAATAGGTAATAAATAAGTTTGCCAGAATTTTATGCAGTAAGCACAGCATTTTGCAGATGATGCTTTAATTTAGACTTCATCTCAGTTCATCAACCCACCAAAGTTAAAAAGTTATTTTCATGTCATAACCACTCTTTTTTTTTTTTAATTCCTCTACTCACATTATCACTTGCTTTATTTCAGAACTGCAAACGTGAAGATAATTTCTAACTTCAGAAACTGGAGGGAACAATGCAACTAGGAAAATGTTTGAAGTGCTAGTCACAGGGATATTTAAAAGCAGTAGAAAATGTCAAGTCCGTAAATTTAACTTTGACACTGGTAGAATGCTCAGAAAATGTAAATTCATGACTTGAGAAAGAGGGCAGGTTCATGACAACCACAGCTATCATGCCTAATTAAAGTTAGGATTCCATTGTGTGAACATACTCAGCTTAACAGAACATTATGCCACTTTTCTTTAAATGGATACTCCACCACTAATTTTCACTGTCATTTCAATGAGAAAATATATGTATTTAAAGAGCATACTGTAGGCTATAATTACATATACCTTAATGTTTTCATTTGACTTGTGGCTTAAATATAGATTTTTTATAAAATACCAAGCTGCTGGCAGAACTATACTCAGCAATGGGTGAATCTCAAAACCTTTGAAAATTTGGCTCTAACATTGTTAGATGTTTAGTCAAAGCCTAACATGAAGTTTGTAAGCTTACCTGAAGTCTTCAGGAGCTCCAAACTTCACTTTAGTTTCTGATGATCTTGGAATATCTCACCTGACCTCAAAATTACAAATGAAACTTTTTACACTTTGACTTAGATTTCTGTGTTTATAAATAAGCTATTGTTTTCATCTCCTAAATGAGTTCAGTCATTTCAAGTTATTTTTGGCAAATCCTACTCAGAAGCTCCTGGCTCTGCCTGTGCATCACTTAGTGCCCTGAGCACTCACACAGACCTTCAGATCCCACTGCTGCAGAACACGTTTGTAGGTTTAATGGTGTGTGTAACCATAGCAGCTGAGTCTTTTTTGCTGACCATCATATTCCAAAGTGGCAAAACAGCATTAAGCAATTTTGACAAGAATCACTGAAATATCAGGAGAGTATAAGTGGGAGCACAAGTCTCTTAGAAGGAACAGTAAGCTAATCTAATTTTCCTTGGGACTAATATATTTGCTCCTAAAGGAATTATGGAAACCATCAGAGGCCTGCTGGCTCTAGTAACTGAAAGCATTTTGTCATGTCTGTAGTCTGTTTCTAAGGTCACAGAAAGTTTCTGAATTCTAAAGGCAAGCTAAAATCATTGGTTCTACTACTCTCTATAAGTGGTACTTGTGTAACAAAGGATGCATTCAGCTTCTATTCATGCATGGCCAAAACCTGCTATCCTTTGTCTTGCTGAACAGAACCTTTTTCTATAGTGAAATCTATTGAATTTGTCTAGATCTGAAGTTAAGATGTGGTAGAATACATTAGCTATGAAAAGCAGAGTTGCTTGTTGCTGGCTCTGCTTGATGCAGAGCTGCTGGCTGTTAAGACAGGTGCTATAAATGCCTTGCTGTAGCATGTATGTATTCAGGTCCAGTTAATTAATAATGCTTCAGAATAACTGCAAAGTTCTGTACATAAATGTCTGTGATTCAAGGGTAAAAAATGCATTATATAACCACAGTTATAATGGATTTGTAAGAAAATTATAGAAAAAGATATTAAAAAGCTGTTCAACAGTGAGCATAACCTCATTGCTATAGGAAACATTAGTAATTAGTTAGACGCAGTATAGTTACATCAACTGCAATAACTGAGATTACAGAATAGTTATAGCATTATAAAGTGTGATTACGTCTTTTCTTATTCTTACTTATGACTTGACATATAATTTGAAATGGCTTCACATGGAGACATTAATTTTAGGATTTATGGACTCAGAATCTACTGAAGTAGGTGGAAAACCATTATTTCAGTAAGTTTTGAAGTAGGATATATGGGTATAAGTATTATGTAAAGATGAGTAAAAATTAAATCCTCAGGAAAATGTGAGTTACTTCCTACATTCATACCTAACACTCCAGTGTTTAAGTGTTTTTGACAAATAGGAGTTGATAGAAAGAAAAGTGTGAGAAGATTATCATCTTTTGGATGTACTGGGAACTAAGACCTAGTCCAGTCACAGCACATTCTCCTCCCATCCTGTCCTTCGCACAAGACTAAGCCTGTGTTTCATTCATTCATGAGTTTTCCCAATGAATTGCTCTAATACCAATTAGGAATATTGCATGATATGAACAAAACTGTTTCATCGTTGTTATTTTTTCCTCTTTTTTTTTTTTGTTTGTTTGTTTTTGTTTTGCTAGTCCTGTGGTATGTGTGATAAAGAACTAGAAATTATGGAGGGAGCTATATTACTATTTTCAAGAATTTTGGATATTGAATGCTTACTGATTTCATTGTCTGCAGAAGCCAATGTCTTGCTAGTCGCTTCTGGAAAAAGTTTTAAGATGAATTATAAGATGAATGCAATCCAAAAAGAATTAAATGGAATAACTGTAAACTTTATTTTTAAAGATAACAAGGATAAAAATATATGCTATTGTGGCAGGAGAAACAGCTGCCAGATGCAAATGTTTGCTAGATCTGAAGAGGATTCCAAAAAAAAAAAAAATTAGATGTGGGATTCCATAACCAGCAACTTTAATCATCACAGTAGGAAATCAAACAAGAAAATTTAATGAACCATAGTTGGCTGAGAATTTCTATATAATTTGGAGGAGAGAGACATCAATGATTTTGTAACTGTCATACTTGCAGCCTGTCAGTCACAAAAAGCATTCAAGAGAGTATAATGGATGTAATGGATTTGTCACAAAGTATGTGTGACAAAGCCTCATGAAACACAGAATCTTGTAAATATGCTGGAAATTTAAACTTTGTTCTTCTTTTTTTTAAGTTTCCTTTTATTTTTTCTTCTCTCCTTGGTAGGGTTCTTGCTTCTTTTTTTTAATTTATTTGTTTCTCTGTGTTTGTTTTTAATGCCAGGCCTATCTTCATGATATCTGAACCAAATTCAGTCAGGTTCAAATTCAAATTTTCCTTCCAGTCATGTTTTATTCCTGTTTTCTTTTTTCACTTGATCTCTACGAAAAAGATCATAAATAAACACTCATCTGAACAGTATAAAAGAATTACACTAGGTTTACAGAAGCAGAAAGCTATTCATTACAACTGCCTGCTACCTTTGCTGTAAATAAATGCTACTAGAGTGATTTGGGAATTCAAAAACACTATGCTGTAGCAAGAAATAACATATCTGTTGTACAACACAAAAAATCATAAAGAAAGTTCTGATCTGCATGTCTTTGACCTAAAAATAGTGTGGAATACTACAGATGGTATCATAGAACCACAGAATGACTTGGGTTGAAGGGATCTTAAAGATCATCTAGTTCCAGCTCTCAGCCATGAACAGGGGTGTCTCCCACTACATCCCATTGCCCAAACACCCTCCCAACATGATCTTGAAGTACTTCGGCATTGTGCTGTCCAAATCTTCCAATACCATATTTCACACTTAGTCTGCTTCTTTATTTCCTTGAGTGCAATAAGCATATCCTTAAAAAGCCTTACCTTGCACAGCTTGACAAAAAGATGTCTGGACATGAGTAACATGGCTTTAAACACCTTGAGAAATAAACGCCGGGGAGACAGAAGAGGTAACAGACAACACTAAAAGGAGGACAAGATGAAAGGAAGACATTTAGCTTTTTTCATCTCTAATTTTTGCTAGTGAACCCAATTTGTGCATGCACTTGAAGAGTTTCATTATATAATGCAGAAATTAAAATATTAAATTATTGATGCAAAGACAAAAGTCCCAACACTGTTGATGTCTTTGACTAAAACAAAGAGATCAGTGGAATTTAATGACTTATAAGAAATATTTATTACTCTACAACTTGTTGGAAAACATAAACACATGATAAAGCCATGTTATTATAATATACACCTTTCTAAGAGAACATAAATCTTTACATGTCTGTCTGCTTACAGGTGGTCTTTTGCATCTTGTATTGTCTGAACACTGGCAAAATTCAAATAACTTTCATCCTTTCCTTGTCAAAGACTGCTGGAAGCAGCAGAGGCAGCACAGAAGAAAAGATAGTGCCAGTTATAATGTGCTAATTATTATCTCTAAAATTAATAGAGAATATGACAGTAATAATAATAATTATATTTTTGGAAGAAACTACATCCAGAAGCATTTCAGAATTCTGAATTTAACCCCTCTGCCAAAGATCAGTGTAAGTATTTGCTAACATTTAGCAATTAATTATTAATAGCTCAATTTAACTCACTCTCTGTACTGTTTACTGAAATTGAAGTCATTCAGTAATCAATAATAATCCTTATATAACAAAGAGAAAAGTTAGCTAACAATAGTGCAGATCAATAAATTAGCTCATCTAACAGAACTTTACATTTTAGTTTAGTGCTCTATCCAAACAATAGAATGCACTGTTTCTGCTGAAGCAGCTATGACAAATATGAATCTTTGGCACCACTTCCGTCATTAAAAAAAAAGTAATAAAGTGATGAGGAACTTTTATTCATTAGTTACAAGTTTGCAAGTATGCAAGAAAGAATAAATGGTCCTGATCCTTTGAAGACATTTGGATTCATTCAGCAAAACCACTTTGCCTTGCTAACTGTTCAAAGGTGTTCTTTGCACAATACTCCCAGCTTTAGTTGTTGCTTCTTTCTTCTAGGCACACAACTGTATTCAGAAAAAGTATCTACAGGTATTCAGCACTTCACACAGTTCACTTTCTTCCATCAACTTGTAAATTATCTCCTAAACCTCACAGTCCTGTTACTGTCCAGTCCCATAGCTGATTAGTACTATTATTCCATTTGGTCCCAAAGACCTGTACTATATAACGCTTACTCATTTATAGAATCATAGAATATTCTGAGTTGGAAAGGACCCACAAAAATCACAAAGATGTGCACAGGACCACTCAAAACTCAAACCCAATGCCTGAGTGAATTGTCCAAGTAGTCCTTAAGCCCTGGCAGCTCAGGGTCATGCCCACTGCCCTGGGCAGGCTGTTCCATGCCCACCGCCCGCTGGTGCAGACCCTTTCCATCCCCCCCAGCTGCCCCTCCCCTGACGCAGCTCCATGCCGTTCCCTCGGGCCCTGCAGGCCCTGTCGCTGTCACAGAGAGCAGCGCTCAGCGCTGCCGCTCTGCTCCCTGTGAGGAGCTGCCGCTGCCATGAGGCCTCCCCTCACCCTGCTCTGCTTTGGGCTGAGTACACCACGGACATCAGCTTTTCCCCATCTTGCCCTCTAGAAGTGTGTGAGGAGCAATATCTTAGAAATGAAAGGTTTAATCATAGAATGGCTTAGGTTGAAAGGGACCTCAAGGATCTCTAAGTTACAAACCCCCTGCCACAGGCAGGGTTACCAGCCCCTAGATCAAGTATTAGATCAGATTGCCCAGGTCCCATCCAGCCTGGCCTTAAACACATCCAGAGATGGAGGCTAATATACCTAATACACAGATTATTTTAAAAATAGAATATAGTATAGTTCGATTTGTTTAGCTGGTAGGCACAGATCACACCAAGACAGACATAGTACCTCTTTTACCTACCAGAAAAGCTACTGTAGAATCTGTCTTCCATGCCCAGGGAAGACAGAAAAAGAAATAATGAGCTTAAACTGCAATGATGAAGACTGGACTAGACATAAAGAGAAAATTTGTAAGTGTGTTACAGTGGAGTACAGAAATAGGCTACAGTCCACATCACTGAAGCTCTCTAAAGGCTGGTGCACATCTGCAAGGAATGATACAGATAGTCTTCAACTTGCTTTGGGATGCAGAGTTAGAGCAGATGATCTTCACCTATTTCAGGTCTGTATGAGTCTGAGATAGATCAGCACAACCTCATTACCACTTGTAATGTTTAGGGATGTCTGGGGGAAGTCACATTGAAAAGCAACTCTTCTCAGGTTTCACAGAATATTTTCCCTGACTTACGTGTTAACAATCACCAGGAGTACATCTGAGAAACACAAATGGAAATAGATCTGGCCTCCCCAATTCCCACTGTAGTTAGTGGCAACAATCCTGTTGATCTCAAGGTGAAAAAGATTAGGGACAAATAAAGAGAAATGCACCAAGGGTTCAAGGCTGTAAATTATTCATAAAAAATGTTTCTAGTGCTTTCAGAGATGTATGCTGAAAGTGCACTAAATCCTATCATTTTCCAAGCAACAACCTACAAGAATGAATTCCCAGAGTGAAGTGTTAGACCTTCAGTAAATAAATTATATAAAACTTCAACTGAAGGAAGATCCTACTGTTAATGTTTAGATTTTCTGGAATGCCACTGAAAGTCTAAAATAGATAAATAAATAGACAGAAGAACAGGCAGGCAGATAAAACATCAAGATTAAGGAATAATATTCCTGTCTTCTGATCTCTGCACCCCCTAATATATATATATATTTTTTTTTTGCACTGTATTGAACCCTAAGCATACCTAAAATAGCAAGACCCTGGCTCTTTTGTATAAATCTTACTGCTAAAGTAGTCATGAACAGAAAAATCTAAGGTTCTACAGAAGAAACTCACTTTTGAAGTAAAAACAAAGAGGTATTCTCTGAGACAATTATAAACATCAAATCAAGCCATGAGAGAAAATTGTAAATAATGGCCATATGGATTTATGTCTGAAAGCATTAAACAGGCTATGTCAGCAGGATTCACTTCACTTTCACCGACAGAAATGTAGGTCTCTGATGCCATTTTCAGTTCTAAACTGAGGTACAGATTAGAAACAACTCACTGCCCTTTGTCAAAATGGTCTGGGAACAGAGCATACAGTAGCAATGTGTGTTCTGTGATCTAGAGGAAGGATAACCAATTGGTGGCCTAGAGAGGGTTTGATCTGGACTAGATTTATCTTTTCCTTGGATATACAACTTGATTAATAAGCCAACCAAATTAGTGTAAGAGAAAGGACAGACTGAAATGATTTATTAAGTCAGCTACAGATGTGCAAATGTAGTCATATATTAGCTACATGTTTCGGATAGAAAATATAAGCATATAGAACATGGTTAGCCCTTGCCTAGATATTGATTAGTCATTGCTTAGAACCAGAGGGAGCCCTGTGATCACCTGTTTTAGTCTCCAAAGATTCTCACATACTGTAGCACTTCACTAAATTGACTTTAGTCCACTTGTGTTTATCTAAAGCATACTCACTAGACAGGTAAGCAGTTTGATCTGAAGACAGAAAAAAATCCGTCACTGCTGACCGTTTTTCATCCTGTCCATCTGTGCCAATGCTTGATTATCCCATAGTTAAAATCTGTATCATATTTCTCATTTGAATTGTTCTAGCTTCTTTGTCTGATGGTTTAATCTTTGTAATATCCTTGAAAAAAAAAAAAGAAAAAAAAAGATTGCTCATTAGCACCTGCTATTTTCATCCCCCAAAGTTCTTTATACTCTTTAATCAAGTCTCTGTACAGTCTTCTTTTGATAAGTTATGCATACTGAGTTCTCACTGGAAAGCATTTGCTCTACTCATCAGAAAATTTTGTAGCGATCTATGTCACTAGATTTTCATTATGAAAGAACATGGAATATACAGTGGAAATGAGTAAGAAGCAATTCCAGCTCAGAAACTGTATGAAAGTTTCCTCAGGGTTTCCTGCTCAATGTCCTGAGACCTGGTTGGGCCAGACCTTCACCATTTTCTGTTTCTAGCCAGGCTGGATTAAAGAATACTCTAGAATTTCATTTCAAAGGCTGATGATTAATATTAGTCACCTCCTAGCATGGCATTTGTCATCACACTAGTGAATGATGTGACTTCACAAGTATCTGATATGCTATCATATAGATAAGGTTTAATACTATCAATGATCACTCTGCAGGAGTTGAGTCTCTGAATGGTATGATACCTGACATTACACATGTTCTCCTCCTCTTCCTCCTGAATCAAATGTTTAAGTACATAAATAATGAGATAAATTTACTCCAAAAATTTGTTTGATAAATGCCAGAGGGCTGACAGTTTCAATGCTTGAGAGGACTAAAAGGGATATTTGTGTTACTTCACTGTAGGTATCTACCATGGGTACCTACATCTTATCTTTTTTAGATAAAGAAACTGTGTCTGCCTTAGAAGACACAGTTTCAATTCTGGCCCAAATGACATGGCAGACTAAATGTTTGCCTGTCTCATACCATATGTTGCAGGAACTCAAGGAATCCCTCAAGCATATTCATAATGGATCTCTCATTCAAATAATGGCTGAAAAGACATCCTACTAGCATTAAAAAGACAAGGAAGATATAGCTATAAATTAATATAGACAGACTTAGCAAGTACAAGCTTGTACTCATGGGTTTTCTAGTGCACTGAAATTATCTGGAGAATTTTATTATGGTGTGTTCTCAGGCTTGCATTTCATAAGAAAGTATATGGAAGAACTACAAAACCTGATAATCTTATCTGAAACACAGAGTGTAACCTTCAGCACTGAGCTGCTGGCTCACATAGGCACATGCTTGAAATAAAAAGTGTTTAAATGTTATCCTGAAGCAGTGTGTTATCTCAGTGTTGGCTTCTAATAAAAAGCCAAAGATACGTACTGCCATTTGAGATATTCGAATAATAATTTTCATGTATCTTTGTATCTATTCCTCAAAGAGTTATTTGTTCACTTTGTTATGGCTTGAGATACCATTTACATATGGAAAGGATTCTCTTAGGAGATAAATGCAGATCTGTGCTCTTATAGGCAAGTACAGTATATATTGATCAATATCCATCTTAAGCATATATATATTAGCTTTCTTACTGTAAGGTTATTCCAGAATATCTGGATTTCTCCAACCCAAATCTCCAGTGCATATATACAAAGCGTGCTCAAATTGTATGTTATTGATTATCTTTCTTTTCAGGAATTCAATTTAGTCATCTGCATCCCAAGAAATTTCTCTGGGGGTTGCTAAATTAATACCAGGGTATCCTCCTCATATATCATTAGGGATTATTTTCAGTAGCTCAAGGCCGTAACTAGAAGGAAACAAAGAAAGGCAAACACTTGTGTTATGTGTTATATAAGGCTATACATTAAGTATTTTCATTTTCTTCCACAACACTCAGTGGTTGTAAAGAAATATGTAGCAGTTTCAATTATTTATTGTTTTAACCAGGATCACATAATGTGCAATTTTCAACCCAGAGGTTTGAGCAATAGTTTGGTGCAGCCATGCCATCTCAATTTTGTTTAACTAAGAAAACTAAGAGAGTGTGAGAATTCATGAAAGATACGAAAGTTAAGAAAAGAAAAATTGCAGACAGACATGTAATTGTTGGGACACTAACAATTAAAAGCTCAAGGATTTCAGTAAGCCGAGGGTGTCTCCTTCCCCCTTAAGCTTTGTACACTACACTCTGTTTCCGTAGTATTGATGGTATAGCCTAATAAAAGTCAGGAGACAATGAAGTCTGTTTTCTCTGTCTCTTGCTATAAATAAGCCAATATTTTGGTAGGAAGTGAGATTCTTATAGCAGAGACCCAAATTTCTCCTCTGCTTCATCTGTGTTTTTTTAATCTCTGGACTCTTCTATAGTCCCTCACTCTACTGCTTACATCCTTAGGTATTTAATGAAAGGATAATCTGTGTTATCTGGAGGTCATAATTTACCCATTTTTATTTCTAATCCTTAGAACAAGTTCTAATCCTGAGTACGTCAGCATTCTGGTGAAACAAATTGAACAGAAAAGGATGGACTTTTAATTCAAAACATGATCTTATTGAACACATCGCAGTAGATGACCACAGAATTTATTGGCAAGCAACTTGTTTGTTGGAGCTTAATCTCTGATTAACAGCTCTCTGACTCTATTTCGCATTCATACGGGGTCATTCTGAAGAGATGAAAAGTGCATTTAAAGCTCTTTCTCATTCTTTCCTCAGCAAAGCATGACCTAGATGCCAAGCCTATTATAGTCTAATAGAAATACCTTGACAATCACCAAACTCATTTAACTGTGCACATTTTCTGTATATCTTTTCAGCTTTCTGAGACCTGTTTACAAGCTCAAGGTGGAGTACTGCATGCAAAGCCCAGCTATTTACAATAAATTGATAATATAATTTTATTGAATTTGTACTTTCCACCCTTAGAGAAATATGTTGTGCAATCTTTATACTGTTTGTTTCTCAAAGGTCATAAATAGTTGCCATGAATCAAATTTTCCAACATATTTTTGATATGAGGACACATCTTTTGCCCCATTTTATGGATGTGCAAATAGCCACGGAAAAGTAATATAATTTCCCAGGTGCCACAGAACCAGGCAAGATTTTTCTCACCTGATGTTATCAATGGGTCAAGTCTAGACAGATTGCAACCATGACCTTTATTGCGAAAAAGCAGACATGCTTGTCTATAAAATGATGCATCTTACCAGTATCCACCCCACATTATTCGATGGTTCTAACTTAAAACATTTATCTTAGACTGAGATGGATCACCACATGGATGAAAACACTCCTTTCTGTTCACCACAGAGGGAACTTCGAAGACTAGTTTAGGTTTGACGACTTTTAGACATCTAAGGTTAGGCAGCTACATTATTAATGCTCTGTGATGCTGTGGTCATCTTTGGTGATAAATAGAAGCCAAACTCATCAGTTCTTGCTTTGTCCTGATTTACAAGGCCTGGATTGGCTATTTTAAGGGTCTATGGTACTTTATGTCATTTTCAATGTGTCACCTTCCTTATTTGGTTCAAGTACACTACAAATAGTAACAGCAAAAAAAAAAAAAAAAAAAAAGGCAACGAAAACCCATTCCTGGGAAGTGTTGCAAGCTCTTGCCTATGTACCTGAATTTTATACTGATTAACACATTAACACAACTTGAGCATCTTATCCCTTTGAAAGATCACTCATGTAATGAGAGCAAAATTTAAACAGTCATCCTGGGTAACTCTTACTGTGGTCACCTGGATTTTGAGCTCTCTGAACCTGAAGCAGTTACTGTACAGTAAAAATCTTACAGAATTTCTCAGTCTGATTTCTGGGGGGTTGGGTTGGCTTTCTCTTTGGTGACATAGTATTGTTAGTAGTTGCTTGCAGTATAATAATTGTCCTTTAATATCTCCCAGCTCAACAAAATAAAGGAATGAAAATATCTTAAGTGGAAAAAAGACACATTAGCTTATTAAGGAGTAGTATATATTCATGTAGGCATTTGAGCCTGATGAGTAAGTAATGTCGAAGCCACATCCAAGCTTGACCCCTCTACTGTTTCATTATTCTTGCGGATTTATCACTAATACTGTTCTTCAGAATGATCATCAGAGAATACAGACATAAATCAGCAACTGGATTCACAACATGATGTGAAGTCCTGTAGCAATCAAAAGTTGGAAATGTGGTCTTCACAGCACTGATGAAACTGGAAAGAGAGTTATTTTTGTGGCTTAGGAGTAGATCCCTGCATTGTGAGAAACACTGATACTCAAGAATGAGATATAAATGACACCGTGCTCCTGTAGCTTGGAGGAAGAAGTGAAAAATAATTTATCTGTCTGTTGGAAATAAGCTAGGACCTAAAAACTACTTGAACAGTTTGGCATTTCTGACACTATGACCCAGAGAAGCTGAGAATCATTTTGAAAAAATGCTTGTTATTCTTTAATCAGAAATGTTTTAGATATTATGAATTAAACACAAGCTCCAAATGCTTTATCCAATGCTCCAAATCACCATCCCTTTCTTACTTGAAGCATTCCCATCAAGATACTGAAAATTACCTCTACCTTGGGACCATGTAGAAAAAGATTCAGTGACAAATGGTAAATACTGCTCTTTCTTTCTGGTTGGTTTAGCTGTGCTGACTTTATTTCAGTGATATTTTTAAATGGCAACCAAGATGTAACTTTGCAGTGGCTATTATTATTTTAAAGGAATAATAATTGCAGTAGTTTCATTCAGTGGACTACAGTCTCCCAGCTTCTCCACAAAGGAAGCTGAGAGAAGAAGAGCAGCTTACTGTTTTTTTGTTTTGTTTTGTTTTCCTGATATTCATCTTAAACAAAGAGATATATAGAATACAGTTTGAAAATCAGTACTTATACATATTACATTGCAGATTTCAAATACCCCAGCATGCTTCAAATATGATATAGCACATACCAGGCAAACGTTGTACTCAGTATTAAACCATAGTAATAACCACATATAAAATGTTATAAAACTCATATAGTAGTCCTGATTCTTAGAATGTCTTAAATTCTGCACATTTTTGGCTTTCTGTATATCTTTATTCTAAAGATACTTTACTAGCACTCTTTTTTTTTTTTTTTTTTTTTTTTTTGAATTGATGCATTATTTTTGAATTAACTGAGACAGGGGAGGTTAACTGAGGAAGGGGAGGTTTAGGTTGTATGTTAGGAAGAAGTTTTTCACACAGAGGGTGGTGATGCACTGGAACAGGTTGCCCAAGGAGATTTTGGATGTCCCGTCGCCGGAGGCATTCAAGGCCAGGCTGGATGTGGCTCTGGACAGTCTGGTCTGGTGGTTGGCAACCCTGCACATAGTGAGGGGGTTGAAACTCAATGATCATTGTGGTCTTTTTCAACACAGGCCATTCTATGATTCTATGATTATCTGTGCTAAACCGTACCTTCAATTATATCTATTAATTATGTGTCTGTTGCTAGTGACAACTATGCTTCATAATCATTTATTCAAGAAGAGACTTGAATGCGTATAAAAGTATGCTCTGTCACTGTGTTCCAGATAGTAGCAATCCACAGGGCTTACAGTGGTACTGCTCTGAGTCTCCTATATTGATGTATTCATCCTTGCATTGCGTTTGCTTCACAATAGTGTTTAGATGTCACTTTGTCCCTAATTCTGTTCACACTCAGAGCAATCAGTCTGTTTTCTTCAGTAGATCTAGCATAGATGAACTTTCCACAAACTTTCTTTGCTAGGTCATGACTAGTCTGACTATTCTTATGTTGATTTTGATGTGTGCTTCGCATACCCCATAGTCCTGCCTGCACCCTCTTCCTTTATTGTGGGAATCCTCTGATGATTTCAAAACTTATCAATTGAAAGAACGTATAAGTGTTATGACTGTGGATTATTGGTGTACACAAGAGCATATCAGGGCAAAAAAGACTCTACCCATGACGGGAATAAAGTATCTACACACTCCTTATCATTCAGATCCAGATCTTATTTAAATATTTGCATTGCCTGTAGAACAAACAAACAGAAAAACAATCAAACATAAAACTATTGTGTATATCACTAAGTATTCAGCAATTGTAGGATGATGTATACATGACTACATGATGATATAAAGAACATAAGCTTTTTAGATGAGCAAACAGACTTGATTAACTGCTTCATTAGAGCACAAGAAGACATAGTTACAATTGATTGAGGGATCTACATTATACTACACAAACATTCTGGGATCAAGTATATAGAAAGCTATCACAGAAAATCAAACATGATGAATATAATTTGAAGACTTCATTTATTTTTTATTACCTTTCTCCCATGAAATAAGCAGTATTATCAAATATTGAAGTGAAAAGGGTCTGTTGGCCTATTAACTAAATACTCCTATAACAACTTGAAGATTTCTGTGTGAACAAAAGTACTTATTAAAGGTCTTATTTGAAGCATATGTTGCAAACCTAGTGAGGAATATCTGTGCTCTTCACATTATATTCAAAATGTAGGCATACTTATCTAGTCTTGGGTTAAACTCTCCTCAGTAATTTCTGCCCGAGGTCTGAAGTAAATATTTTTTTTTTTCCTACAAGAATTACTTTTATCCTGAAATTTCTTGAGTTACTTGCAAAGATCAAAATGAAACTTTTCTTTCAGTGTGTAATTTTATAATTTTAATGCAATAACGACTTGATTCACTGATTTGCCCAGTGACATTCATTGCAATTATTAGTAATTATTTTATATATTCTTGCAGCCATTGATATTAGCAGTAAAAAGCACATACCAGATACTGAATTTTTAAAGACATAATTAGATACAGAGTAACTTCTACAGTGAAAATCCAGAGTTAGCCGGTTTCTGATCTGCTGAACTTGTGCAGGCTGTTCTTGTATCATTCTAATTTCTCCATAAACATGTACTTTGGAATCAAGTCAAATGCCTTAGAGAAATCTGTACATAAGAAATCAATTGTACTTGCTTTATCTACTAAATATATAACTTCAAAGATTTTTCTGTAAGTCTTTCCAGAATGTTATTAATTATATTGGTTCCTCTACATTTTTGGTAGTTGATTTGTCTATAAGCAATATCATTATTTTGCCCAGCGCTGACATTAAGATGACAAGCCCATAACTGTGAAAAGTTGACCAATTTGCTCTCTTTAAAATAGCTATGAAACATTAGCTTCTTCCAGAATGCTGGAGCTTTTCCAGCTTTTTAAAACTTATTGAAAAATCAACATTAGCAAACCGGAGAGCTCCTTAGCCATATCCTTTAAACCCTTTGGTCATAAATTATGTGACAATGCTTTTAAATGTGTAACTTAGAAAAGATAATCACGTTTTGGTTGCTTTTGTGAAATCTTCCTAAGATATGATTCAGATACATATTCATTCCCCAAATAGAACCGATATATTTATTGAACATCCATCAATTACTAATAATTCTATTATTCTTGACTAAAAAGCAAAAAATATCAAGATAAAAGTCTTTGTTGTTGCTCTAAATATTTTGATCTACTGAGATCTTTCTGAAAGTATCTCCCTTTGTTACTTCTTTCTTTAAAAGGCATAGGTTAGACTTGTGGTCCTTGGAATTACATACCAGCTTATGACAAATGTTTATTACCATTTTTTCCTTTTCTTTTTTTACTGTAACTGTTCTACTTTTTATCTGAAGTATAGTCATTTGTAACTAGCATGGATTTCTCTTTCAGGAGTGACTGTAGCTTTTCAGCCAGTCATTCAGTTCTCAACCCATTTAACCATCCACTCATCTATTCCACACTTCCTCAGCTTTGTTGCAAGGATGGTGTGGGAGACAGTGTCAAATGCCTTGCTGAAATAAAGGTAGACTACATCCACTGCTCTCCCCTCATCCACCCAGCCAGTGATGACATCATAGAAGGCTACCGGGTTGGTTGAGCATAACCTCCCCCTGGTGAACCCATTCTGACTACTCCTGATAACCTTTTTCTTTTCCAATTGCCTGGTGATGGCATCCAGAACAAGCTGTTCTATCACCTTTCCAGGGACAGAAGTGAGGCTGACTGGCCTGTAGTTTCCCGTATCGTCCTTCTTGCCCATTTTGAAGACTGGTGTGACATTGGCTATCCTCCAGTCTTCAGGCACCTCTCCCATTCTCCAAGACCTCTCAAAAATAGTAGAGAGTGATTCAGCAATCACCTCTGCCAGCTCCCTCAACACACATGGATGCATCCCATCAGGGCCCATGGATTTATGTACATTGATGTTGCCTAGATACTCTCGAATCATCTCTTCCCTCACCAAAGGGAAGCCTTCTGTTCCCCAGACTCTCATTTACCTCCAGGATCCAAGATTCCTGAGGGGAAGTCTTTGCAGTGCACACAGAAGCAAAGAAGGCGTTCAGTACCTCTGCCTTCTCAGCATCTCCTGTTACCAGAACACCCCGCTTATTTAGTAGAGGTCCCACATTTTTCCTAGTCTTCTTTTTACTGTTGACATACTTTAAAAAGCCTTTCTTATTATCCTTTATCTCCTTTGCCAGATTCAATTCCAGTTGCCCTTAGCCTTCTTCATCACATCCCTGCAGGCCGTGACAACATTCCTATACTCCTCCTAAGTGGTCAGACCCTTTTTCCACATTTCATGGACCTTCTTCTCTTTGAGCTTATGTATGAGCTCCTTGCTCCTCCACACAAGTCTTCTGCCATCCTTCCCTGATTTCTTACTCATAGGGATGCACTGACCCCGAGCTTGGAAGAAGTGCTGTTTAAATGCTAACCAGCTCTCACGGGCCCCCTTACCTTCTAACACCCTAGCCCATGGGATAGCTCCAAGTTCAATACAATGGAAACTGAACAGATATTTCAAAACTTCCATCACTTTTAAGCTTTACAACAAATAAAAGCTATCCGAATATTTTCTCAGACTTCTTATATCACTGGTTTGTTGTAATTGAAAACACACATTATAAAACATCCATATCTGGAGAAGGACTGTATTCCTGCTTTGTCTTCCCTGGATAAGGTTTATACTGGTTGAGGTTTCGGCTCACCATCTTATCTACTAGAATGGTTTTGTTTTATTTGACACAACAACCTCCTCTATATGCAAAACCCGTCTAACACAAATGTTTAAAAATACTGGGATTAACAGCATTGCTACCTTCCTCTTTTAATCTTTTCTCATGCAGCAACAATAACATCTTGCTTTTGCACTTGGCCTCTTATCCATTCCACTAATTGATTTTTTTACCCTCTGAACCTTTATAGCATGTATCTTCTGTATGTGCACTCTGACCTGTAATCACCAAGCCTTCCATTTTCTACCCAGTTGTTTACTACCATTATCTCTCTCATTAATCTAGGTTTATGCACTGACTTCTCATTACAAGATTTATTCTATTAACTTTGTTCTTATTTTTAAAGTAAGTCCCATGGGACTTCTCTTTTTTTCTTTTTAGAATTACATTAGATGAAACAATGGTCATCTAATGGCAAACAAAATGTGTTGAATCCTGAGCCAGGTCATCCAAAATCCTTTGTCTGTCTACTGAGGTCCAAGGAAGTCCTTTAACTCATGCTTTGATTTAGGTACAATGGGAGGCATAGAGCTACCAACTTTAGTGGAGTAATAAATATACTTCATTAAGTTTTCAGAAATGACACTTCTTGAAAAATAACTATTATTTTTTTGGTAGAATAGCCAAGAACACAGATAGTTTAGCACAACTTGGCATTTTAATTCTATGTCTCACAGTCAGCTAAACCCACAAGCTACAAAAACATTTTTTGCTCTATATGGTGACACAATCACTGTGTGTATCATCTTCTCACAGCTTTATGTAATTTCCAAATATGCTTAAGGTGCATTCTGTTCCATTGTCCAGGTCACTAGCAAAGATGTTGACTGGTATTAGACCTACTAATATGCCTCAAAGCATACTACTAATGTATGTTTTGATTTTGTGCTGTTGATTAGGACACTCTGGGCCTGGTTATGCAACCTGCTAGCTTTGGTTTGGTAGGATATAATGGTAGATCAGGTCTATAACAGAGTTAAAATTAAATTTATCATGCAATCAAGAAACAAAATATTGTTACATATTTTTTTCTGTTTGACTATGACTATGTTTACAAAGTATTGCTCCTTAATGAGGCTTAGGGCCTTAAGAAGATTGGGATTCACTGAGTTTACCTACTGAAGAATCAGGAGTTCTGACCAAGGCAGATATTTGGGACCAACTTTATCCTGTAAACCACACCTCTAGATGAAAAACTATTCTCATCCAGTGTAGTATCTACTAGTAGTATCCAATGCCAAGCAGTGGATAATATGCCAAACACAAATTAAAAAGTCCTTAAAAATGTTCAGTGTACGCCTCTACTGAGCTGAAAGGGTCCTCTCAAAGATTCTTATTGCCGAAACTCATTTGACTTCCAATACAAAGTGAATCAAGTCTCATCCACTCCATGGAAACGCTGGAAATTATAAAATTTTGTTAGCAAATACTTCATGTTAAACTATTTAGAAATTCTGTGAAGATATATTGCTGTAATTAGAAAGTAACCAGAACTTGTAATGGCTTTATAAACTTATATATTTAAAATGTTCCTTTTAAAATTATGTATTAAACAGTGTTCAAAAGTTAAATGTTCAAGAATAAAGATGTTCTATTTTGGAGATAATCCACAAAGAAGACAAAGAAGCAGGTCAGAAATTTAGCAAATATCCATTTCTTGCAAAGTTCTCAGCTAGAAAGAGATTAAAAATAATAGTGTAAGGAACTGACAGCTAACCTACTTGTAATCACTAAACATTAATTTCAGTTTTCTCATCTGTATTACTTCCACATCTCTTGATATGCTTCTATGGCAGTCTTAATTTCTTTCTTTCTGACATATAAATGACTTCCATGGACAAATCAGTGCAAAAAGAGGTATTAAGAAGAAAACAAATCTGTTATGAATCCATTAATGAATGAAGTAAGGATAGGCAATTTTACTGTATGATTAAAATATTGAATTTTTATTATTATTATTTCTCTTGCCCCCCCCAAAAAAAAGGAGGGGGAGGGGATGGGGGGGGGACTGAGCAAATATGAAAAATACATAGATCAATATGGTCAAACAGGCTAATGATGAAAATAAATGGGGAAAAAAATGTATTGGAAAGCAATCACTTTTTCAGCAGTCCTTGCAGGCCATGTGATCTGCTGTTTCTCCAGGTAAAGGTCCATCTTAAAGCCCTTTAAAATCAACAGCAGTTTCTTATTGACTGCAAGATTTTGCAGATATTAGTTGGCAACACTGGAAGATCATTTTTGACATACCTTGGAATGACTGAAAAAAATGTACAAATACACCTGAAAGAAAATATTTTCTAAAATGTTCAGAATATTTGCACTAATAACTGTTGATAGAGTATGTATGTATGTATAAGTAATACAAACTTAGCAAACTATAAGAATGTAAAAATCAGTGTGTATCTTGAGTAATTAACTTATAAAAAAAATATAACTAGCGAAGCCCAGAATTATAAACTAAGTTTAAATTGCAGAAAAACAATTAAATACTACTGTATTTAGAATTGCATGAAGAAAAAATAATATTGGTCACAATATGAAAATAGCTACCGATGGAATACACAGCATGAAAATAAAATTTTCAGTTGAAAATGATGCTTTCAAAAATAGTATTACTAAACTCGAGAGACAAATTATTTCCTCATCACATTATGTTTAAAATTCCAACCTAGAAGAAAATATCAGCTCCTGAATATTTTTTCTAAAATTCACTAGGATAAAATTAAAAAAATTATGAACTGTCTGCATTTTTACCTTTCTTTTAAAGTGTGTTTTCACTGGGTTTAAGTGGCAAGGTTTTGATAGCAGGGAAGGATGACCTTTGTGAGAAAGGACCAGGACCTGCTCTGTCTTGAGAGAGTCAGATCCAAAGGAAACCCAAAGATGCTTAAAATGCTTTTTTGTTTGTATACTTATTTCTTTGTTTTTAGGAAAACTTTCTTTCAATGTAGAATCTTTTAAAAAAAAGGGGGAAGGGGGAGGAGAGGAGAGGAGAGGAGAGGAGAGGAGAGGAGAGGAGAGGAGAGGAGAGGAGAGGAGAGGAGAGGAGAGGAGAGGAGAGGAGAGGAGAGGAGAGGAGAGGAGAGGAGAGGAGAGGAGAGGAGAGGAGAGGAGAGGAGAGGAGAGGAGAGGAGAGGAGAGGAGAGGAGAGGAGAGGAGAGGAGAGGAGAGGAGAGGAGAGGAGAGAATTGATGTTACCATTACAAAGTTACCAGTTCTGAACTTTTTCTACAACTTCTTACTTAACACCCTGTTGGTCAGAAAATTCTTTGCAAACTCATGAATTTATATGAATCTTCGTAGAGTTCTAGGCTGCTAAATTGTAATGTGTAATAACTGGCAGTGATGACTGTGTCTCCTGATTCATTTGCCAGCATATCTGAGTACAGCACTGATATAGGTTAGCAACACGTCATTACTGTTATTTACTTGCACTGCTTTAACACTCAGCACTGAACTTGGATCAAAAAAGACAATCTGTCTCAGAGAGCCCACAATCTAAATATAAGACCTGAAACAAAAGATGAATGTAGACAGACAAGGAACAAAGAGAATGCAGTGAGACATCGTTGATCTTGGCATACCAGGAGACATAAGATTTTACTTTGTTTTGTTTTCAAAGAACTCCATGGAGTAAGCAAGTGGAAGAGAAATTTGGAAAAGGATAAAGAAACATTTCTGAGTTGTTTACAGAGATATTCTCCCAACAGGCAGAAGGATCAAAATCATAAAGGTGCTTGTATAAAAGTCAAACAAGATGGCATCATAGATTTACTAGGTGCAAAAATGACCTTTTGAAATACCAAGACATCTGTTGAATTATTTCCATTGAATCAACGGGCTGAAAGAAGAAAAAAAAAAAAAAAAAGAAAAAAAGCAGGATAGTATAAAAACTGTACAAATGTATTCTTAGTGTTATCAGTAACTGTGTAATTGTTTGAAAGCTTTTACCTTCAAAGGCTTTTAGGACTGCATTTGCTGTGCAAATACTAAAACATGTTTAGAGTTCAGTTCCACTTTCTTAGCCAACTTCAACTTCAGTTAATGGCCTAATCATTCTAAGAGCATTATCTGAGACTAATTAATAGCCATTGCCAGCATATGAAGAGCAGTGTTTACAGAGTGGAGGATGGTCCCTCAGAACCAAATATATTCCCAGTCTCACTAAAACTTTTTTTTGCTGTTTTTATTCAAATGGTTTGTATGTTTTTGGGGGGTTTTTAGTGTGTTTTTTTTTTTTTTTTTTTTTTTTTTACTAACTATATAGGAGAAGAGTATGTTTCCAAGAAAAAAAAAAATGAAAAGAAAAAAGAGAGAAAAAAAAAGGAAAAAAAGAAAAAAGAAAAACAACAACAACAAGAACAGAATTTTAAGAATCTGTAAGGATTTAAGTAATTGATGGAGGTGATACCTCTGTTTAAAGCATTTAAATACTTCTGCTGAATCGTAACAACTGTGTGTGTCATGATCTTAGCCTGAGACTGGTTTAGTATTCTTTCTCTTGAGAACACTGCTGACAGATAGGGCCCAGATTGTCTTTCCTCTCCATCCATGTAGGGATTTGCTCTGTTCAGGCTCTCCAGCATCTCTTTAAATCAATAATCAAATGTTCCGGTGCAGGACTATAAAGAGACTGTAACCTGGAATCACACTATCAAAGTCAAAGGTATTACTATGATATAAAACTGTTGTCAGAAAAGAGCGACAAATTGTAATTTAAAGAAAACGTTAAGTTTATCTGAGGCCTTCCGATCGTGTAGTGGCATTTTCTTCCTATTTTAAATGTGTGACGTTCTACTCTATAACATTTTTCTTTGCTGCTTAAGATTTTTTAGCCTAGTTACAGGGATCAAGAATCCTGTAAGATGAAGATGAATTAAGATGGATTACTTCACTTTGCTGTTATAATCAGCTGGTTTTTGAATCTGTGATAAATACACATGAGGCTATACTTTAAGTCACGATAATTATTCTGGGATAAATTTGCAAATTGTTATATATTTTTTGAAATTAAATGTTTCAATAAAATGATCTGACCTACACTTTTTATTTAGTTTTTCTTATTGGTTTTCTGAGTGGCTGAAGATATCTATCAGAATGTCTTTGAATTTCAGAACCATTAAAAGTTCTATACTGTTAGTATTATGCAAGTCTAATATTACGTTCCTCTCTGTAGCCCAAAAAACACAAGGCCAGAGTTAAGCAGGAGAAAACCTAAATGGAAAGCTATGGGATAAGAAAGGTGATTAAAATTCATGTCTCTTTCTATCATTGTGGTATAGGTTTTCTGTTTTCCAAATGCAGTTCTATAACATCAAATTATGTCATCATGGACAAACAAGTAATTGAGCATCTGAGAGAAAGCCAAAACAAAGCTGCATGGTCTCCAAAGACTTTCATATTAATTCTTGACCAACATACTGTTGAGGTAAAGGTGAATGAAAGTATTCTCACAGACTTTTAAAAGTATATACATTAGAATTTAAGAAACAGTAACTAAATACTGGATTTAAAATAAGTCAGACTGAGATAATATATTTTAAAAAATCATTATCTCAGTAAATGCGGAGAAAATGAATGGATATGTCAAGAACTGTAATAAGTTACCGTAGGTCTAGTAGATTCTAAATTGCTTTCAGACACTAAGCTAAGTTCTGAATGATGTCACAGAATCATTGGATCATAGAATCATAAACTCTTTTAGTTCCAAACCATTTCCCCTTACTTCTATAAATGCAGGCCCTGCTAAACGTGTTTGTCCCCTTACTTCTTATTGAGCCCCTTTAGATACTGAAGGCCACTATCAGGTCTCCCTAAAGTCTCTGTCTAAAGAAATATCACAGCTTAGCTAAAAAAAAAATCATTGACAGAAAATAGCTGTGCTTCAACAATTATTGTACCACAGAAGGATGAGATTGTAAAACTGGGCAAAATTCTCCAGGTTCTTCAATTACTTTGACTATAAATATTTCCATACAAACAAACAAACAAACAAACAAACAAACAAAAAATGAACTCCTCCTAATAGCAAGGGAGTAGTTGCATGTACAAATGTATCATAATATCATAGAATAATAGAATGTCTTTGGTTGGTTGGAAGCGACATCAAAGATTATCTAGTTCCAACTACCCTGCCATGTGTGGGGTTGTCAACCACTAAATGAGGCACTAGTACAGGTTGTCAAGGGCCCCATCCAGCCTGGCCTTGAAAATCTCCAGGAATGGGACATCCATATAGTATTGCTTTCATCTTCATTTTTTTTTTTTCAGTCTTGCACACACTATGAAGGAGTATTTTCATCTGTTCCTCCAAGTCTGTTTCAAATGGAAACTATTAAAAGCCCACTACCAGCTGAAAAAGATTCTGTATCTCAGTTGCAAATGGCTTCCTTTAAAACAATTATATGCTCTTTATTTCGTGAGTCCAGCAGACAGACTAATATTATTAACATAAAACCACAGTCGTATTTGTTGTGTGCTTTCCTGTGAACACAGCTGGACATTTTACCTCCAAAACAAACTCCAAAGACTGCTCACAGCCAAGACATAGTGTAACATAGAGGAAAAACTGTTTATGGGTAAACCATAACACTCAGTTCAATAAACAGTTGAATACTGTAGTCAGCATGTAGTGAACACTACCCAGAAGCAAAGGAAGCCAGTTTTCACTGACTGCCTTAATGATTTACAGTTTTGCTGCTTTCTGTGCCACTTCTTGTTCATTCATATCTAGCCTACCAGGCATGCATGTGAGCACAAAAGGCAGTATCTGTCAGAAGTAAAACAATGTTATCTGTGTTAGCTGTTCGGGCTGAAAGAGTGTGACTGGATATTTTCACACTCCTCATCACACTAAGACAAAATGACACAAAAAGGAAATGAGCTTCAGTTTTCAATTTAAACACAAAAATTCTGGAGTGAAGATAAATTCAAGAAAGAATACAGACAATATGAGATGTATGTGCATTAATTTTTTAAAACAGATAGTATTAATTGAAATGGGCTTGGGAATATGAAGTTTACATGTCAGTCAAGGTATTCATGAAAGGAAAAAATAAATAGTAATTTAGTTCATTTAAGCTTAGCTTAAATAGTAGACAATAGGAATATTCCATTCATCGGTAATGAGAAGTTAGCTGTTATTACAACTGTATTATCTACTGTTTGTGCCAGGCAGGAGGGCAGACTAATCTCACAGGGATGCACAGAGATGCATGCACAGAGTTTCATATGCTGTTTTCAACATGCAGATATATATATATACATGCACCGTATTAGACACATAACCATATCATCAATAAAATCACAACTAATCTTGCATACCTAGAATTAGAATCTGATGGCAACAAGGCTTTTTACATGTTCTCAGTCCCACTTAGACACAAAGACCTGTGAGAGAGAGAAGCCATAATATAGTGTTCCCAGCCCAGTACTCACACCCCATAGAAGAAAGTGGTGCACTACCTTTTGCAAATGATGGACAAATTGCCAGCCCTAGCCTCACTTGAACTCAATGTCAATGCTGCCAAGGTCACTAATTTTTAAAAACAGCATGAGTTTATGATGAGGCAAATTAAAGCAATAGGAATAGAGCCTTACCTGAAATAAATGAGTCCAGCTCCAGCTGAGCACATAGTCCATCACCTCTATGGCACACAGAGGGTCTCATAATCTGAGTGCAGTCTGACTATCATTTTCTCTCCTTTTGGATTTACATTTAGCTCTGTCATAAACATTTGATGAAGGGCTCACACATGCCTGGGGGTTATAGGACTTATTACTGCAGCAACCAGAAGAGCAGTATTCCCTTCCCCCTCTCCCCCCTTAATTTAGTGATAGTCCAAAGTAAGATGAACTGAATGGGGATTCTACCTGGGGACAGTTAAAGCCAAAGAAACCTCTGTAACAGTACACCAGAGAAGTCTATCACAGTCATGTCAAGATTTTGAAGGAAATAGAATGTACTGGTTTTCCACCGCACCAGTAGAATCTGCAGAAGGTCTAATGATCAAAAACATCTATTCTTGTCACAACCCCTTGATGTCCCCCAACTTGTAATTAAATTCCACTTACATTCAGCTCTGCTATATAGCCCTCCTGTTGTACACAAGATAAAACCACTTCTGTACCTTATGCCTACAGACTATATCATTACTCTGACAAAATGTTGCCCTCAAACAAAAGACTCAAGTGATCCATGTGGCTATTTACAATCTGAATCTCAAGACTCCAAAGAGGTAGGACAGAAAGAAGGTGACTCTATCTGACCACTTCAGTTTTATTACTTTACTCAGTTTGCAGAAGTTATTTTAGGACTGCAAATAGCTCTCTGAGTACAACATTTAACAACTATGAAGACGCTAGATTAATTCTTGAATAAGGAAAAACAAACTCTATGCAGATACTGAACTTGCATAAAATATATTATGTTACTAAGTAAATTATGAGATAAATTTAACACCAAAATCCGTATTCTGATATATCTTGAATGCTTCAGCATATGTATCTAAGATTTTGTTTCTACTTTTCTAAATATTGAGAGACCAAGTATAGGTAAATTAAGATGGAATACAAACTCTATGTTGTCTTGTGATGAAATATTTTAGAACCAGCACCTAAAGAACATAGTACAGAAAATCTTTTTTTATATTTTATATTCATAAATAATATTTTTCCAACATAAGTTATTCAATATTTAACTATCTGTATGATTTCCATTCATGGCGTTCATATGAACATTTGTGTGAACATCAAAATGCTGATTTATGATCCTGACACATTTCTATCTTAAATGATTATACTAGCCATGATCTTTCATATTTCCTCATGTTGGTTTCTACCTCAGCTTGACTATGACACAAAATCCACTTTAGTTTCAGATGGAGGCCCTATGAAATGGTTGTGATTCCAACAGGGTACTCAATTTCAAATTAAAGATTTTTATTTTTTATATTTTTGTCACGATTTAAAAGTGCAGGGGGAAAAAAAAACATCATAAACATATGCCTCGTCGCAAAGAATTTTCTGCTTTGGCCTGTCACTAATCTGTAAAGAGGTTTTTATCTTCTTTTTCACCCTCAGCTAACATTAAAGCATTCAGCTATTCACTTCATAGTATGGGTGAAGGAATGTTTCAAGTAGAAAGAATTCAATAAAGTAAAATTACAAATCGTATTATTCAAATAATTAACCATGTGAAATACATTCACATGAGTGCATACATAAACATTCAAAACAAGAGTTTCACATTTCTACTCTACTCATTTGCGAACCAATAAAAACCTGATATTGCTAAAAACAAAGTACTTGTTACCAATTGATAAAGTAATACAAACTCATGGATTTTTTTTTTTTTTATCTTTTGATTCAAACAATTAATATAACAGCAGAAGTAAGTTAGTTTGTATTATGTTTCCTTAGTCTAAAATGCTTGAGTTGAGAAAGTCACCTTTGTTTTTTATGGTTTACAAACCATTCAGCAGAGTGACATTAAAATCTAAGAATTTTAGGAAGCCAGACCATCTAAATAATAACTACAGACAGTGTAGGACACTGGAAAGCAACCAAGACTCCTGTGGTTAATTGCTTCTTATTTTGTTCCTATCTTACTTTCATTCTGAACACAGGGAGGAGGAGAGGAGGAGAGAAAGGGGAGGGGGTGTGAGAGAGAGTGTGAAAGTGGTCTATAATATGTCTCCTAGTAAAAAGAAGACTACTTAATAATAAACTCTATGATTTTCTCCAGCTAAATTAAAAGTTTTGGAGATGAGAACCTAAAATGTGCTTAGAAGTACATACAAGGGTTGCGCTGAAAGCAATGTCTCCTATTTTATTATATTGGCCTGCAATGTCAGAAGCAGATGTTGGTGGTATAGCAGTAGAGCTAGAACGTTGCCACCAACAATCCATTACATATTGTTTCTGTATGAAAGATGGCAGCAGAGGAGCAATCTAACTAAAAGGCATCTGACATGGAAGTGCGTAAGAAGCAAAGGTGTATCATTGAATTTCCTCATGTGGAAAGAATTGTATTCATTGACATTTATAGATGTTTGCTGAACGTTTATGGAAAACAAACAGTGGATGTGACCACAGTGAAGCGATGGCTGGTGCATTGTGTGGTGACAGCAACCATGCACCACCTCCACTGATGCAGATTTTTACAAATGTGGCATGCAAGCTTTTGTTTATTGCTGGCAAAAAAAAAAAAGCAGAGCTGATGGTGGTGAAAGATATGTTTTGTAGCTGAGAATTTGATCTTTTGAGTAATGTTATTGTACTCTTTTATCTCTTTTAGTTTCAGTGGATATAAATAGGAGGCACTACTTTCAGAGTGACCTATATATTTTTATATAAACACTGAATATGGCGCATGTTATTAATGTCATATCTTTTTTCTGTTTACTAGTTCTGTAGTTTAGTACATATGAAAGCCACTGTTTCATAATTCAATAAATACCATAATTTTTCTATCAGAACCACCAAAATACATTCTTTCATCCATGCTGGATTTTACTAATAGGCTTTCTTTTTCTTATTTGCTCCATTTGGTTTATTTATATTATGCATGTTTAACTATTAACATCACTTAGTTTTGAACTGTATGTTCAAATTGCAGCAATGAGCTTCATTGCCAGAATTCTGTAAAAATATTATTATATATATTACCAAATATGATACTATTAAAACCACATAGTGCTTTGGGGATCCTTTATTTAGTTGTTACCAGCCTTCTCCAAACAACATGCTTTCTTTAGGAAGACAGCACTGGACCTTTTGTTACTCTAAAATAATTCATTTCATAAGTATGATACTGCACAGTGGCAGGTTCTACACAGATCATCCATTCCTTATAGGAGGGCATGAGAAAGTCATTGCACACAAACAATGCTCATTAAAAGAATTTACCAAAGTAAATATTTTAATTGACAGAAAATTTAGTAGTTAGCTATTCAAAAGTAAGCAATGTAACCAAGTGGAAAACCAGGTGATTTGACACCACCTATAAGCAGAGCACCGCCTGTAAGACTAATATTTTCCCATTGTTGCACAAGTAATCATTCACAACCAAATTGATGCAAGTAATAATATTACATTGAATATTAAATTGAATATCCAATTTATCATGAGCCGTATTGTTTCAATCCATTCCTAAATGGAACATGTCAATATGAATTATAAACTTGCATGAACAAGTTGAAAGAAGAGCAGACATTAATCCTCATACTCATTTCCTCCTGTACTGGAAACTTTTGTGTGAGGAGCCTTTGCCTCCTGTACCTTGGCTGTTTTATTTATTAAGTGATATGTCTCTTGGAAAGGACTGTCTTTTTATGAAGCTGTATAAATCCCCTAGCTCAGTCAGAGCTGCATCAATACCACTATTTAATTGCCTGCTTTGTGCCTCATCTGCCTCCTATTAAAGTTTTCTTTTAAATGAAGTCAAATAATTAAATATAAATAAATATATTAAAATAGTATAAGTATAAATAAAACAATAACTTCCTTCAGAAGAGTGTGGAAAGTCTTACATTAATGACAGCAACACACTCAGTGTAGTTGTGATGATGGAGATGAGAATCAGAACTTGAACAAGAACTTGCCCAGGCAGATCTTGTCACATGTAAAAATACATATTCAGCAGCATGACTAAGAGTTGCTTAGCTTTACAGCTCCAAGGTATCCTGTTCTTCCATTAGAATGTAACAAAGGAAAAAAAAAACAAAAAGGGTTATGCTTATTCCTACATTACTTTCTATACTTATGTTTCCCCAAACCACTTCAGAACCAGATGAAATTCATCCACTGACCAGAGACAAACAAAAAAACAAGGGAGAAGAACTTACGAGAAAATGACCCAAAGGACAACTGCCTCTTCCCTGTGTAAACAGCAGATTGCAGTATTGCTGTTCTCCAGGAATAAAAATATTATTTTCCAATCCCACACAAAATGTATTTGTTTTTTTCCTCAAACCACATAACAACCACTAAAGAATAAACACTTGTCTTCCTTCCTCTCCATCTGTAGTCTCACGTTCATTGTCCTTGCAAAGTGAATATGCTCTTATTATTTATTTCCTGAAGTAGAATGATGTGTCCGACCTAAGACTGGAGAGAAAGAGAGAAAGGGAGAGAGGAAGGGAAGGGAAGGGAAGGGAAGGGAAGGGAAGGGAAGGGAAGGGAAGGGAAGGGAAGGGAAGGGAAGGGAAGGGAAGGGAAGGGAAGGGAAGGGAAGGGAAGGGAAGGGAAGGGAAGGGAAGGGAAGGGAAGGGAAGGGAAGGGAAGGGAAGGGAAGGGAAGGGAAGGGAAGGGAAGGGAAGGGAAGGGAAGGGAAGGGAAGGGAAGGGAAGGGAGGGAGGGAGGGAGGGAGGGAGGGAGGGAGGGAGGAAGGGAGGAAGGGAGGAAGGGAGGAAGGGAGGAAGGAAGGAAGGAAGGAAGGAAGGAAGGAAGGAAGGAAGGAAGGAAGGAAGGAAGGAAGGAAGGAAGGAAGGAAGGAAGGAAGGAAGGAAGGAAGGAAGGAAGGAAGGAAGGAAGGAAGGAAGGAAGGAAGGAAAGGGAAGGAAAGGAAAAAAGGGAAGGAAAGGGAAGGAAAAAAGGGAAGAAAAGGGAAGGAAAATGGAATGGAAGGAGGAAGGGAGGAGAGAAGGAAGGAAGAAAAGAAGAACAGAAGAACAGAAGAAAAGAAGAAGAAAAGAAGGAAAGAAAGGAAAGAAAGGAAAGAAGGAAATAAAGACTTACCCTTTACTCCTGCATTTATTTATGTAATTTTATGTAGTGATACAGTGCAGAAACAAATACTCACTTGAAAGTTTCTTCCCTAATACGTAAAACATGAGGGACCGTAGGGGTTCAGATTTTGTAAAACAATAGCTTATTTCTGACAACAACATCAACCAACAGAAATGTGTTCGCATACTGTTTACTGAATCCTCAAATATAATACTTCTCTTTTATTTGCTTCTCTATCTTGCCTACAGTTAGCATAAGAATTATTTCAGCTCAACAATATGACTTACAGAGGATATAGCTATATACTATTACTCTGAATCTGGCTTAGAGGACACATTAGATTGTGGTAGGACACTAAAGAAGATATGCTTTCATTTTAATTTTATTTTAATATATGATATTTAGTATGAAACCTGAAGATTGCATACATTTTTCTTGATCCACTCACTACAAGGGAGAGATGTTGAACACCACAGTGAAGTTTATCAAATAAAAACCTACTGTGTACTACCTTTGCATGCATACAGAAGCTCACATTGACATCAAAAAGATCTCTACAAGTCTATTCAACAAATGTTTGGCCTCATTTTCTTCAGTTCACAGATTCTTGTTTTTATTATTTCAGAGTTCAGTGCCTGAATGAAAATTCTTACCTTTGTCATATAGTGCACATAATAGACTTGTTTCAGTGCTGCATGAGTTCAGCTGTATGCAGCCTCTGTTGATTAATAGTGCATAAAACTTGCAATGATAACTTCTTTTATCTGTTTAAAAAACAGAATTAGAATGTTGAAAGTTTATGTTTACTTTTATTTGTGGGTTTAATGTATTATCATAGAATCATGGAATCATAGAATCACTAAGGTTGGAAAAGACCCACAGGATCATCCAGTCCGAACATTCATTCGCCCTTCACCAATGGTTCTCGCTAAACCATGTCCCTCAACACAACATCCAAATGCTCTTTGAACACCACCAGGCTCGGTGACTCCACCACCTCTCTGGGAAGCCCATTCCAGTGCCTGACCACCCTTTCAGAGAAGTAGTATTTCCTGACATCCAGCCTGAGCCTTCCCTGGCACAGCTAGAAGCCATTCCCTCTAGTCCTATCACTAGTCACCCGAGAGAAGAGGCTGACCCCCAGCTCACTACAACCTCCCTTCAGGTAGTTACAGAGAGCAATAAGGTCTCCCCTGAGCCTCCTCTTCTTTAGACTGAACAATCCCAGCTCCTTCAGCCGCTCCTCATAAGGCCTGTGCTCCAGACCCCTCAACCAGCTTTGTTGCCCTCCTCTGGACACGCTCCAGGGCCTCGATGTCTTTCTTACAGTGAGGGGCCCAAAACTGGACACAGTACTCCAGGTGTGGCCTCACCAGTGCTGAGTACAGGGGACAATTACTTCCTTGCTCCTGCTGACCACACTGTTTCTGATGCAAGCCAGGATGCCATTGGCCTTCTTGGCCACCTGCGCACACTGCTGGCTCATGTTCAGTCTAGCGTCAATCAACACCTCCAGGTCCATTTCCTCTACATTATTAGTCAACAGGTCTTGTGCTGAACTTCATCATCCTCTTTTTTATAAGGCATGATTTTTAAATATTTTTTTAGTACAGTGAATGTGCATTTTGTTAAAAATACCTAATAAAATGTGAGACAAGACATGCTTCTCTGAAGAACATGCCATTTCTGGGGAGTTCCGTTTAAAGGCTCTGCTATAAACCATCTGATCTACTGAGCATGATAGCTACAGAATATCATTTTCAGGACAGTGCATCTCCTCCAGAAATCTGCCCTTCTAACATCACATGCAGAATGTGTCAGAAGTCCCAAGTGAACTAGAAAAGAAAGTACAAGTTTTAAAAGTAAATTAAATATTCCCATGAGTCATGAGTCAGAATTTCTTTTTTTTTTTTTTTGAGCAATGCTACAAATAGTATTGTTTGCAGTCATCGTTTTAAGAATCTTTTATATTAAATTTTTATTAAGAAAAAAAAATTATCAAGAGTCTTCTTAAAAACTACCTTTCTCAAGCAAATATCACTTCTAACGTGAAAGTAATGCAATTGGAACAGAAAAAAAAATGGTGCAAATGTGGATTTATGTTATTTAATATTTCCAAGCATGCTTGATCTCAAGCTCAATTTTAATTTTCTGATGAAAAACTGCTGAAAAAAAGCATAATCTTTTAAAAGTATTTGAACTCGTATGACTTCTACTAGATACACATGCATATTTATCCAGTGTAAGGTTTGGAAATGAATGATCATAATTTTAATAAACAGTAATGATTCTTTCCGATCAGTTTTATCTTAATGTATTTCTATTACTGGTGATGAGATTCATACCAGCTGACCTGTAATAAGAGGCAATTACATTGCCTCTACATCAAAGAACTCACAGAGCGTTGCAGCACATTTTGAAAAGATAAACATTTTGAGGCAAATTGGTATTACTTAGACAATATTGTAACATCTATTTCTTACCAAATATGAAGAATAATGCAACAGAACAGCCATAGAACGTGACAGAAAATCACTCATTTAAGAGAAGGAGCTGAAGCTTTCCAATGATATTTTTGTTGTTTTCTTGATCTTTTAGCTCCCATTTACTTAGTTGGGTCTGCTCCTTTCTGTCAGCAGTGCTTCCTTTTGCCAGATAAACAACCAGATCAACAGAATCAGAAAGGTTTGTAACAGGCCAGCTGTATGACAGTCACACAACTGTTCTTTCCAGTCTGTATTTAAGGTTAATTTTAGGCAAAGTTCAACTTATTCTAGACTAAACTACTCAAGCAGGAGGAAATCTCATGCCTAGCCTTCATGATCCTTGTTGGTATATGCTGCTTTCCAAACAGTGTGCTAAGAAGTGAAAGCCAGAGGGGAGAGGCAGTGAGATTTTAGTGGAAGCTGGCAGTGTCCAAACCTTTATTTCATGAGCCTAGGAAATAAAGGAAGAAACGAATCAACTCCTCTTTGGAGATCTCTCCTAGGACAGAGTGAAAAGAAAACAAAGGGCAACATTTCTTTAGAAGTCTTTCATATATTCATTCAGATGCCTTTTAGCACTTAAGCTCATCTAAATATAAAATCTCATCCATAAATAATTAAAATCTTATTATATGTTACTGCTAGCACTTTGGGGTCAGTTGCATTCCAGCAGTCATTAGAAAGGGCATTGGGTCAAGCTAAACAGAGACAAATGAGTTTACAAAGACAGGCAGGAATCAGTCCTAACTTGTCTTTGGCATGCAAAAGTTATGGATCTCGGAAAATTTCTACCTGTTTCACGTTGTTGGTGAACTACCCAAGAAAATCAGTGGGAGAGAACATAAAATATTATTTTCCAATGACCAAGTAAAATCAGTGCCTTGATGATAGGATTTCCTGGAAGGCTTCAATGTTTGGTACACCAGATGAGAAGAAAGTGGAGAGACTGAATGATGAGTTTGATTGCAAAAGTGATGTGAGGGAGTGAGGAGATGAGTTTTAGAAGACATTGAAATATATGAAATTTACACAAGAAGGATAATCTCTGTCAAAGCCAGTATGGAATCAAGTGCTGCAGTTTTTTATAAAGGCTGTTGAACAACAGAGCTCATTAAAAACAGGAAAAAAAAAAAGAAAAAAAAAGATAAAAAAAAGTTTAGGTTAAATCTATCAAGGAAAAAAGAGAAAACAGTCTGAGCTGATTCATCCTCTAAGAGTAAAATCCTCACCCTTGAAAAAAGATAGAATTTAATAAACATTGGTTAGGAAACATCAAAGAATAATCTCACCACATAAACATGCACCTAAAAATAGACAACTGGATCAAAGGAAGACATGTGTTTCTATCACACCAGAAGTCTAAGGAAACTAAAAGTCTGTAAAAGATGAATGAACTATAGGAATTGATTTAAAGTGAAGACATGGACATAATAAGCGTGAAAACACTTGGACAGATAAATAGATCAATTGCATGCCCTGACAAACAAGTACAAAATATCTAAGACAGATAAATTAGATCAGGTAGCTAAGAAAATATCTTATATGTTAAAGAAAGCTTAGAGTTAAATATAGGAAATGAATTAACTGTAGAAATTATCAAAATTGGTATGAAACAAAATTTCCTGTTTAGATAAGAAGAAATATTATTGGAGTTACATTATATTATCACACAACAATGCTGGTGTCTCAAAAATGCTGGCATTAATTTCAGAAAAAAAAAAAACTAACAAAACCACATAGACAAACAAAAAGCAAAAAAGCATATTAAAAAAGAGCATATAAAAAATTAGAGGAAGTAATAATAATAATAATAAATAATAAACACCAAACAAGAAAACATCTAGACAGCACTGCTTAAATGTACCATACAAAAAAAAAAAAAAAAAAAAAAAAAAAAAAAAAAAAAAAAAGTGCAACCTCTGGAGAAAAAAAAAGAAAACAAAAACTGGGGAATAAAGGCTTTTAGAAGCTGAGAAAAGCCATGCAGAACCAGTCTAAAGGTGCCACTACAATCTATGACTACAAGCAGTTTTTGAATGAAGATCAAAATGATGGAGTACACACTGGATACTGTCTGAAGCCTCCTGTGATCTGCTGCTTAAGAGCTTCTTGAAACAGAAACAGAATATTAGTAGAATCATGTCTCTTTTTTTGGTCTGGCAGATCTCAGAGGAGTATGCCTGTCTATGAACTAGGCCAGTCATTTTTCAATATATGCATCCACAATATCCTAAGAAAATTTTTCAAAAGCATAACCCATGGAAGTGCAGCCACCTCCTCCTTAACACCCAGGCTGTGGTTCAGCTGTACCATGTAAAATGTTTTTCACCTGTAAGGGGATATGTAAGTGAATGCCTTTTAAGATAAGCAAAGTAAAAAACACAGAATGAAGCAAGAAGGTAGCAGCAACTCAGGGATTCAAGTGAAAAATGCTGATAATACTGTACTTAATACTATGGAAAAAGCAGATAACCTGCAGCTCAGATGCACCAAAGATCAGTTCAGGGCAGAACACAATGGGGCAGACACTTCTTTACCAGCATCCATTGGGCCAGACACTCCTCATGCATCTCACCTTGCCCGTGGGCATAGGAACGGTCATCTCTGCTCCCTGCTGGCTACACTAGCCATTAAGTAATTGCAGTGTGCTTGCAAGTGGTTCATACACTGCTTGTAGAGACTTTCTGTGTATGGTTGGTGGATGAAAATGGATGCTTGAAGAAAAGTGACCTGGTGAGAGAGGGTTATCTACACACAATGGAGAGAAACATATTCTGTTTGCTTTGAATCTGCCACCTGCTAATATTTGATGTTTCCATTCTTGCTTAGGAAGAGAAAATCAACCATCAGCCTCTTCTGATCTTTTCCTTTTCTCTTATAATCCTATAGACTTCTGTCAAAGCCTTCCTCCAGTTGTCATTTTTTAGACTCAGTGGTCCTGCTCTACCTATGAATTTGTTTGACTGTCATTCTATATTTTTGATTATCCTTGGAGCTTTTTGCTTAACATTCCCCAGTTCTGTTATGTCCTTCTTTAGATTTCAGGATTGCATTTTTTCACAATAATATAACTACATTTTCTCTTTTCTTTTCTATTCTTTTCTTGACAATTCCTAACATTTCATTTTCTTTTATTTGTCCTTAATCTGAAGTGTCAGAAGGAGGTTTTAGAACAAATTAATAAAATGAAAAGTACCTCCAGAGCCATCTGCTATTCATTCAAGAGCTCTGGAGCAACTCAAAGAATAAATTGTATAGTAGTTAATTGTAGCATATAATTTCTTACTAAAATCATCATTAGAAAAATAATAAAATTTGACAACAGTTATAGATTATAAAATAGATCATTCAGGAAGACATGACAAGAAATTGTAAATCTGTACATTTGGCTTTCATAGTTTTCGGATTGCTCAAAACTGTTGGTACATTTATCAGAAACACAAATTTACATAGAGCAATAAGGCACAAGAAACAAGGCTCTGGCACAGAGAAATATAAATCTTTTTAAAGTTCTTTGAAGAATCAACAAACAAGTAGATAACCATGACCGAATTGCCATAGATTTTAGCAAATTCCTGGCTAGGGAGAGAAGAGTATCCCAAGAACGCAAGAAATGGTGTTTTCAACACTGAGATGTAGCTCTGGGCAGCCTGGTCAAGTGGTTGACAACCCTGTCCACGGCAGGGGGGTTGAAATTTGATGATCATTATGGTCCTTTTCAACCCAGGCCATTCTATGATTCTATTATGTATTGCCATTGATGTGGTTGAATGATTTGAGCTGGGATATGTAATATTCATCACAGGTGATAGTCTGTGGAAAGGTGGTATGACAAAGTTTGCTGATGACAAAAAGATTACTTACAGCAGTAAAAAGTGGAAGTAATTGCAAAGGTTTGCAGAAAGATCTCAGAAAACTGACAGGGTGAATGAAGGAAGTTCAATGCCATTTAGTCCAAAGTAATGGAAACAAAGTAAAAAAGACTCTTTGTAACACACACATAATCTGGGGCTCTCAATTACCTGTTAGCTCATGGTAAAAGCTCTTGGATGTCTCAATGAATAGATCCATCGTGGTGAAAGAGATATAGATAGGAATTATATAAGAAAAACAGAGAACACAACTGTTACTCTGCTGCTGCATAAAACCGTGTTGTGTTAAAATTTGAATGCTGTCTGCAGTTCTGGTCACCCAGTTAAAATTGACATGGTAGATTATTTCTGAAAAGTTGTCCATTCCACTTCTGGATGACATGTTCAGATGAAATTAGAAAGGTGCTCCTCTTCACCTGTCCTCGTTAAATAAGAGGCTATTTCTGAGGTAATATATTGTGCTGGACTAGATATCAGTGGTGCCTGAAAGCCTGTATTTTTGATTTTATAATTATATCAATTGATCTAATGAATGATAGTACTTCTCCATGCAAATCTTTTCTCTCTAACTCTCCCAAGCTCTCTGGAAAAGTAGTGTAAAAAGCTGCCTGGCAGACAATACTTCTTTTTTGTTAGATGAGCAAAGAATCTGGGCTCTTATCTGTTAATACCTGTACAAACTTCTTCCTTGAACAGAATATTTCTATGTCTCCCAGAATCTTTTCCAAATTGCATTCATTTTAGGAGCCCTTTTGTAGCTGAAATCAAATTTGAATCTTGATTTTTCCATTCTTCAAAAAAAAAAAAAAATAGTCAGGTAGTCAGGTAGGTGTCTCCACTTTGACCATATTCAGCAGAGCAAAAAAGACTTCCTGCAGTAGCTTTGCAGAAATACCTAGCTGTAAACATTACTATGTTACAAATGCCCATCTGATCTAATATTGAAGAAAACACACACTGCTGTTAAGTATCTCTCATAGTGAGTAATCTACAAGCAGGTTGTATTTACAGCTGAAATCTGTGCCCTTGTACCTTTTTCATTTATACTAACGAAAAGCAAAGAGGTTTCATTCATCATAATCTTCATGTCACTAGAAACAGAGGTACTAGAATTGTTTCTGGACTGTTGGGAAGAAAAAATCTTTAAGTATTACTGCATTGTAAACAATTTGTTGTAAATTCAGATAGAGATCAGGTGAATAATGGGACTGTAGGTACAAAATGAATACACCCATGTTCATTTGTAATTCATGTCTCTACAGATAGCAGTGAATGACAAATTCCTTAACAGAGAAAAAACGAAGGGCTAAAGCAGGGAACTCATGTTTATTTCCTCACTTTAATGACAATAACAGAAAAGGGTGGAAGTGTCACTGACACTTCCAGGTGATGAATTTGGTCTGTACGCCTGAACATTAGAAAAAACATGCCCTCAATATCTGAAAGAAGACTGCTTAGCGTGTAAGCATTAGATAGAATTGAAAGAGGCAGCTTCTACAGGCCCCCTATGAGGAGAATGCACAGGGGGTACATGTGCTTTATTGGTTGCCACTCATCCATAACGACAGCACAGCTTCTTTAATCTAAGTGAATCTCCTTAGGTTTAATGTTCCATTGAAATTTTGCTGAAATGTAAAACATATTGCAAAGGAACAAAACATTTTCTCAAGCAGAGACTATTTGACTGTCAAGGTAGATTTATCTCTTTCATTGGGAATTAATTCTGGGAATGGACATGCATTGGAAAAGCTAAACCTGCCAGGATCATTGTTGTTACCACAAAAAATGTTTGGAGTTGCATTCAAACATCAAAGTGTACTTGTAGTTGAAATGATCATTCAAATCATGCCAGCATGCTGAAATAACTGGGCCCAAGCAGCTCCTCAAACCCCTCACATTTTGTGATGGAATCAGATTTCACTGAGTCTTGTTTTGATTTTTATTTCTAATTTAGACTTTTTAATTTGCACACAATACACATACTGCAACAGCACTAATAGCACAACTAAGTGTTATGCTGGGATAAGAATAATTGTTTGAAGTGGGTGGCAAGCGGAGCTTCTTAAATCAGCTTTGACGGCAAAGGCAATTTTTCTTGATACCACACATCAGATACATAGGATGGAGAACCAGGCTCATACTCACTTGAAGAACTGGAAGAACAGTAGGAAATTTTTCCTCAATTCTTTTCTCCTTTCTTTTTTTCTTTTTCTTTTTTTTTCTTTTTTAAGAAAGAGCACTAACTGAAACCTTTCTCTTCATTAACTGAGGTTTTTTCCATGCATTAGTTAGTCTTAGTGCACAATTAGTGCCAGGAAAAGCAGTTTAGTTCTGAGTGTCTTTGAAAAATAAAAAGTATTTGCAATCTGACAAGCTGCTCACACCTTCTACTTTGCATACAACTCACAGGGAAAATATATATATTTTAACAACTCTGACTTAAAAATTTAAATAACACATAAAATAACTATTTGGAAAAGCAACAAAGGACAATATAGGCTTGCAGAGGAACATACTGGACAATTAAAGGAACACATATAACTGAGTCCCTTTTAGCAAATATCAGAGATTTCTCTAGATGTGTCATGTTTTAAGAGAATTGTGCAACCATTTTAGTCTCAAGCTAACATCATCATATAAACAACCATGCTGTGATAGCATTTGCAGTGCTTCTCACTCAACATGTAGAACAAGTACTTCATAAGAAGTTCATGGACAGAGGACAAATGTTAATTGCTTAGACACTGTAAGAATTTTTTCTTAATCTTTCAGCTCTTTAGCTTCTAAGTACTTTGCTTGTAGTTCAGGCCAACTACAATGAGTGTTTGTTGTTTTGAAGGCTTTCCCAACCCCCCCCCCCCCCCCCCCCCCGCCTTTTCAGTTAATCTTTCTTCATCTTTCTTCCCTGAACTTCACTTCACATCCCTGAACCTGAACCTCTAGATGGGATCTGGGGGAGCAAATTTTCCCCCACTGTAAGAGTGAAGCAAGACTGAGAGCACCTGAAGACACTGAATGTATACAAGTGCACGGGACTGGATAATTTGCATCCCAGTGTCCTAAAGGAGCTGGCTTGATGTGGTCGCCAAACCACTCTCCATCATATTTGAAAAGTCATGGTTGTCAGGTGAAGTCCCTGGTGACTGGAAAAAGGGAAACATTATTCTCATTTATAAGAAAGGGAGGAAGGAGGATCCCAGGGAACTACATGATAGTGAGTCTCACCTCTGTGCCTGGGAAGCTGTCAATGGTTTACAGGCTGGTCTGGCCCGGTTCTGTGACTAGTGGGGTGGAGGGATCTTTTTTTGCAAAATCCACGCCTCCGGAAAAGGGAAACAGGGGACCCCCCACAAAAAAGAATAATTAAAAAAAACAGTGGCAACAATCTGAGGAGAAACAAACTAATTTACTAAATATAGTATCAGAATGCACGATAACACACTATAATACAATATAATTCAATATAATTGTTAATAAAATCAAATATAATTGAGAGAAGGATTTTCCGAGAGCTAAAGGCCTTACACTAATACTGAAGCCTTGTGTGCAGTTGGGAGCAGCAGCGAGACGATCTGAAAGTGAGCACGACAAGACGAGAAGAAAGAAGAAAGACGACCCAGGTCAGGTGACCTACAGGCCTTATATCTGTTCCCCTGAGCAGGAATGATAACAGTACTCGAACAGTCTTCTGGGGAACATAGTTCTTCTTCTCTTCTGGACAAGTACCTGGAACTAGAGCATTTGTTCTTTAACTCCCAGTACACTGCATGATGTTATGATGTGGAATACCGATTACCAAAAATCATAAAACCATGACAGAAGAACATGGAATAGATCCTCCCAAAAGACATGCTAAGGCGCATGAGGGACAAGCAGGTGATTCAAGACAGCCAGCATGGCTTCACCAAAGGAAGGTCGTACCTGACTGATCTGGTGACCTCCTTTGATGGACAAAGGGAAGGCAACTGATGTAATCTACCTGGACTTCTGCAAGGTCTTTGACATGGTCCCCCACCACATCCTTGTCTCTAAATCGGAGATACAGATACAGATTTGAAGGTGGACTATTCTGTGGATAAGGAAATGTTTGGAAGGTCACAGTCAGAAGGTTGTGGTCAATGGCTTTATGTCCAGGTGGAGGCCAGTAATGAATGATGTCCCCCAGGGGTCTGTCTTGAGTCCAGTACCCTGTAGCATCTTTATCAATGACATAGATAATGGGATTGAGAGCACTCTCTGCAAGTTTCCTGATGACAGCAAGCTGAGTGGTGCAGTTGATACAGCAGAAGGAAGGGATGCCATCCAGAGGGACCTTGATAAACTCAAAAGTTTTGCCCTTGTGAACATAATGAAGTTTAACAAAGCGAAGTGCAAAGTTTTGCACTTGAGTCAGGGGTAATCCCAGATATATATACAAATAGATACTGCAAAACGTACTGCATATCAGTCTGAGTTTTCTGTATAAAACAATACATTAGAGGATTCTGCTAAACATTTTTGAAGTTGTTTAAAATGATTTAATACATTATCAGTGTTTTTGTTCTTGTATATATTTGTTTACAAGTTTGCATAACCAAATTTTTGTAAATAATTTTTAAGTTGATAATTTAATTTAAGAATTTAAACCTACCTTTGCGTGCTCTTACAATGAGGGTAAATGTAGACAGCAGCCTGTGGGCTAAGTGAAAGTTATTTTCAGACAAACTATTCCTGTTGATTGAAAAACGAAATGATTGGAGAAGCAGCCCTGATACAAAACAAGGCCTCTTTCCAGGAACGTGTTTGAAACAACTCTGTGACTGGTCAGCTCTTAGGGAGACTGGAAGCAGTAACAAGGAACAGAAACCCCAGTATTCTAGACCACTTTTCTCCATACTACAGTAGTAGAGATAGTGACAGATTAAAACTTCTACTGATGCACAGGAAAACTGAGCTGCCAAAATAGCTTCTGGCTGCAGGCCTCCATACTAACAAAGGTGATATTCCACCTGGTGATATGTGGATATTATGAGAATTAGAGACTGCTTTTCTGCTATGTTTACAACTGACTGTACTACTACAAGGAACACTGCCAGAGTCATACAAATAGATCTGCCCACTGCTGGGATTAGTTTGAGCAAATCGTTTCTCTAGTGCATCCAACTACGAATCATTTATGATATGCAATAATAAAGGAGCCATAAAACTGCTATAGGTAAAATAAAGTAGTACAGGTATTTGCTAAGAACATTGCTTTCATCATTGTGGATATCTTACCACAGAGCTGAGGATATTGTGGTTTTTATTTGATCTCTAGAATTTGCTTCTAATGCTTCAACAAAAATATACTGTAAAACACAAGAAGCAGCTGAAGAACAGTGGTTCACAAAGAACATAACAAAGGTTATGCTAACTACATGTGAAAAAGAAAGGGAGGAGTGGATAACAGAGTGGTATTTTTCTAACACAAAAGGTTTTCACAAGAAGAAGCAAAGTCTTATGACTGTCCTATTAATTACTACCCTAGTTCTTGAAAATTCCTATTGTTCTTACTGACACTAATAAAATAGGTGCCATTATGGTACAAATCAGGATGGCAGTCTGCCTTATAATGACTGTGGCCTTGTTATATGCAAATAAGTTAGAAACAGGTTTTGTTGATAGCTAAAAGACAGCGAGAGAAGGCAAAACTGTAACAAGTGGTGTAAGCCTTGTTTCCCTCATATTATTTTTATCCAATTGGGTATATTCAGCTTACAGCTGCAACACAACTATACCATAAAACAAAGAATTCATCTTCATTCCTATTGATGTTGCTGATGTACCCAGGAAACAGGAAAGTGTCTGCTGCAAATCTGTTTATTGATTTTCTTTCTTTTCAACCAATAAGACTCAACAATCAATTTATTTTCTGTAACATTTATTCTGCAATATTTCCTCTGAATTAAGGCAACTTTATAACAAACACAAGGTATCCACCATCTCTTTCAAAAATTTCCTAAGCGTATTTAAGTTCCTAAAGGGAGTAGGATTCAAGAGCTGAAATCCCTAATGCCGAAGTTTGAATGAACCATTCAGTCATTATTTTCAAGAACAAATCTAACACATATTTCAGGTGTTTTATTTACTCCATTCCCATAGTTTCTCTGTCCCTCTTCAAGTGGTTGTTGATGTGACTTTCCCCTCACTGCCACAGATGTGTGAGCTGTGCCGCTAAGTGACAGACTGTTCACATAGCTTGTAAAATGAGCTCCACTTCTAAATGGTACAGTTTTCCTTTCTGAAAGCATATTCAACACAAGGTCAGTAGAAACACTTTAGAGGTTCACAGTTCATTAGGGAAATCAGCAGACTGCAGTTGGAGTTTATTTTAAATCACACTGGCATCTGTGAGGCAATGGCACAAAAAAAATTATTGTTGTCAACAGTGCTCCACATTTGCTGTGGTCACCTTCCAGGGAACTGATCCAAACGAGCAGGCCAATAACTCAAGAGTTTGATTTCAAAGCTCTGCTCCCAGGGAAATGATATGTGGTGACAGAAAGTATTGGACCACATTTTCAGCTGGTGTAAATCAGTATAACATGTGTACTTTAAGACCTCAAGCTAGTTTCCCATCTGTGGAAACAAGCCAACTTACAACTGAGACCCTGACCTACAGTCTCTGTACTGTGCAATACCGTGTATTTGTATTTAATTTAGCTTAATGTGAGTATTATCTCATTAGCCTCAAACACATTTTTTATTCTCTACTCATGCTATCATCTACAAGTTTTACTTTTTATTCTACTACCATAAAAATCCCCCATCTTTTTCAAGAATATTTACCATTGGAATGTATCAGTTGCCATATTGATGTCAGAGTATGGTTTGGGTGTCGGTGTCCTTGGGCATGAAAGAATCATGTAGGATAGATATGGGTATAAGGAATTGCCATATATTCATATAAATTTATACAGCATGGAAGGAACCTCTCATTTACCTCTGTGATCTCCATTCTGTTCTGCTCAGCTGAGCAGCCCTTTTCCCAGAGGCAAGCTCTCAAATAGCCTTTTTTCTAAGGCAGCTGCCTCACTTCACATTCGATGGGCTTTGGATTTATTTGTTTGCTGTAACATCTGACTCCCCCACTCAGAACAACTGAAGTCTGCAAAGAGTCTGATTAATAAAAATGTATAATTCAACTACAGCTCAAATGCCAGGATCTTGCAGATCCCTTGCATGACTCTCCTTGCCCTGTAAAGCTGAGGCTTCATGTCATGATAAGGAACAGAGCATCTTTTCAGCAATGAGGGGTAGAGAAAAAGGCACTTTGATCTTCATCACATATCTCTTGGAAAATATTCCTAGTTTCCTTCTGGATCTTTGCTTCCTATTGATAGTCATTGCTAGGTGGGTTTTCTCTGACTCATCTCACTCAGAAATATTTTCCAGTACCCCGAGTATGAGCCCACATTAGAATAAAAGGTGCAGGTGCACCATGTCTTCTCCCCCACAGCTGCACACCCTAATCTCCAAACAGAGAGAGCTTGTATCTGACTGAAACTACACCATGCTCCAAGCAGGTGCCAGTCTGGATATTTAGGGAAACCAGATTCCCAGTGTGCTCATCATGGCAGACATCTCTGCAGAGCTTCAGTGCCTTTCAGGAGGCTGTTTGCTGTAGTGTGACAGGGCTAAAACTGTGCAGAGCCTGGAAGAAGCAGCACAGTCGCTACTGAAGATTTACTCCTGTTGGCTACAAGAAATCATCCATATTTCCTCTACCTGAACATGCTGAAATGCAATCATTGAATGAACTGGCCAACCTCGAAGAGACACAGTCTGAAAGAGTCTAGGTTTTGAAATATGGACCTGCACTGCAATTTGGTGAAAAGACATAGAGGGTACATGACTTCTGTAACAGAATTTCAGGGGCTACCAAGATTCAGCATCTTTTGTAATTTACCAGGAATAGATGGTAACACTAATTAAATACTTCATGACCCAGCCAGTAGAACAGTAAGCTTAGCTAGGAACACAACACATACACTAATATTAATATAGTGATTTTCATGAAAGATATTTATCTGTAATACCTCAGTCCTTAAGATAAGTACATAGATCTTTGCTTTGAAATGTATAGGGAAGAATTTTTTATCTAATTCTCAAACAAACAGATACTGTCACTGACTCTCCTGCATCCACTGAAGCCCATCACCCTTGCTAAAGTTCTAAGTAGTCGTCCTTCCGTTAACTTTCGTCCAAAATACAAGTGATCTGAGCCAGAACTTCCTACAAAGGTCATAGCCCTCTCTCCTTCTTCCTGTTAAAAACATGACCTTTTGATCTCTGGTAGTTTTCAGACACACACACACACACACACACACAAAAAAAAACAAACAAACAAAAAAAAAAAAAAACAATGTTTCAGGTGTGAGTTACATCAGGTAAATTTTGTGTATTTTTCTGTTTTCTTCTTCAGGCACTTTTATAATTTTCTTTACTGTATTTAACCTATTGTATACATTCTTCCCATTTCCTTCCTTCAGACTGCATGTAGATATCTGTATGCAAACCATTCAAAGTGGGTGCTGTGGAAAAGGCAAGAAGCCCAGTAATTTTCTGATATGTCCCTACAAGATATGTTTTTTTCACATATTCTATGCTGTTTCCTGATTAAAAATAAAGCTTAACATTCCAGGCTTGTTTTAATTCTTAAAAAAATACAACAGCAGCAATGATATTTGTAGAAGTAAACAGAGATAAGCCTACTTTGAGGAAGGGAGGAGATTAGTTAAATCTTACTGAATGGCTAAACCACTTACAATCATTATTTGTAGTGTACCCATGATGTGCTCATTATCCTACTGTATGCCAGTAAAGACAGAGTCAAAATGAATATGAGCAAAACCTTATCTATTAATCATCCTCTGTTTTTCACTGTATACATATGGTTGATTGAATAGCAGAGTGCCTACAGAAGTATCCAAGACATTTGCTTACACAGAGTAGAAGAAGCTAACACAGCTGTCGAAGATCACAGCTACCACGCTCCGGCTCAGATTGTTATAGCTTTCCCCACTTCATGAGAATAACCTCCATAAATTATTTTGACTAAGAATTTAAGCTAGCATAGTTAAATCACTTTTGCTTTGAAAGTCAAGCAAATAATTCATCCACCTCCCAGCAAGTATTGACAAAACAGATTTCCTTTACATGCTAAGTAATATATTATTATGACTACTATCAGTCCTCTGGCTGTAGAGATGAGAAAGTTTTAGTGCCTGGATTGCCAAGTTTTGCATGCACATTTGGTAAAGCTTATTCTAACATAAAAATATGCAACCAGATGGTAACCTGCTCTCAGAAAAGTATTTATTTTATGTTACATATCAGATTATTTGTTTTCAGTACATTATTTTGTTGAATTAACATTGACAGTCTTCTTGAAAGTTATGTTTGAAATGAAAATTGAGGTAGGAGGTTTAGTAATACAACTTTTCCCATTCCTCTCAGGCACACTGATATTCTGACATTAAAACGAGTCAAGACAGAACATAGACAGGTACAAATGTGACTGGAAGTGAAACTCTTTCAATCAGAGCCAAACTGTTAGTAGAACACCCTACAGTTTTAAACAAATTAGACAGTACAAACCAGGTTTGGAAACAGCTTTTAGAAACCAGGAAAGGGAGGTTTGGGGTAATCTTCTCATGTACGTTATGGAGCACAGCAAACAACTCAAACTGAGTTTAATCATTTTATGCATGAGATTATATGACTTGGCTGACTGCAAAAGCAGAAGGCTCAATTTGGCAATGCAGGAGTTCTTTTTCAGTCTCAAGCTTCTTTTGAATCACTAAGAAAAAGATTTTGCTTTTCTTCGAACCGGTATAAATGTGGTTGTTCTGTACTGTTTTGTTTTTGGTCTTTTTCTGAATATGCTGGAATTCTTTTCTGCCTATACATGGGGTATGGAATATGTAGATTTTTACCAGTGGCACCAGTTTTGTGAAAACTGTTGAGCTTAGGGGGGAAAAAGAAAAAAGGGTTGAGTTTAAGTCAGCACCTTAGAGATTTATAGAGTTGAAAAACAAACATTTATTCAGAAACTTGACATGTAAAAAACCACAAGCAATCTATATAACAAAAAGCACTCAGCATACTAACACAGAAGACCAGGGTGAAGATTTCAGGAGTTGGAGAGCTGGGTCTAAGCAGTGTTTTCAGACAAATACACCCTTATTTCTCATGGGAAATCATACCGTAAAGCTGAATGCATCAAGAAGGCAAGGAGCTACTCTACCTAACATCTGTGGCACTCCCAGCAGCCAGGTACTGAATGAGGAAACCTGAGGCAATATAGATTTTTAAGACAAGTGAAGTTATATGGTCACTGAGCAGAAATTTGAGAGCACAGTGTTTTCGCTTGAGTATCTGTCCCTCAGGGGTCTGTACTGGGACCAGTGCTCTTTAATATTTTCATCAATTACAACAACATTGGGATCAAGTGCATCCTCATCAAGTTTGCAGATGACACCAAACTGTGGGATGTGATTAGCATACCTGAGGGATAGGATCCTGTCCAGTGAGACCTGGGCACGGTTAAGTAGTGAGTCCAGGTGCACCTCATGAGGTTCAACAAATCCCAGTGAAAGGTCTTGCAGATGGCTCACAGTAACCCTTACTCTTTAGCAGGATCTGTTTTGATAGGACAAGGGAAAATGGTTTCAAAATAAAAGAGGTGACTTTTAGACTGAATGTAAGGAAAAAGTGTTTTACAATAATGATGGTGAGGTGGTGCATGCCCCAACCCTGGAGACTTTCAAGGTCAGACTGAATGCAGCTCAGAGCATCTGATCTACCTGTAGGTGTCGCTGTCACCGCAAGGGGATTGGACTAGATGGCCTTTAAGGGTCCCTTCCAACCCTAAGGATTCTATGAATCAAATAGTAAAGATTAGATGGTGGAGATTTGGTAGGGTCTAAAAGCCTAGATAATACCTTGAGTTTTTCTCCAGAGCATATGGACATATAAAGCGTAGCTCTAAGCTCATACATAGTCATATATTTATATTATGTTCCTTATAATGCAGCTTATTCTGAAACAGTATAATATATATTTTTTTTCTGTGAGAAAATATCATATGGTCTTGACATAACTATTATAAACAACCTATAAACAGCTGATTTATTTGCTCAACTCTATTTCTTTCCATCACATTTACCCATGTATGGTACAACTATAATACTCTAGCCTTCTGCACTATGAAGAATATTTGAAGCTGTAAATAGATACAAGGTGCAGAGAGCGAGAGAGAGAAAGAATGCACAGAAAATATCATCTCAAAGCAAAAACTGTTTGAATATGGATAATAAGAATATTCACAGAATCTGAAGTATTCAAAGTACTAGTGACAGCTTTAGTTTTAATAACAAGGATATCCTGGTGTTGTTTCTACAAACCTCTGCTTTGATATCATACTATCTCACTTCTTTATGTCCTTGTTTTCTCACCACCATTTCTCTCTCTCTAAACTGTGTTCTCTACAGAGCAGAGCATCTCACTATGTGTTTGTTTAATAATGAGGAACCCAATCTCGGATGAAACCTGTAACCACTGCTGGAGTACTGTAATAATGATTTGGCATTCACTTCAGAAATACATGTTATGGCAGCTGTTCAACAGTTTTCCTTTTTTGCAGAAGTCATCATACCACTGTGGGACAATTTTCATTATTTTCATGCTCTGTTCCCATATTTCCTCAGTGCAACGTGGCATTTCTGTGTTGTCTCAGTAGAAAGCTATTTACTAGGACTAACTTACTCTATCTACATCATTCCCCGTAACACCAATTAAAAATCCTAGCCATGTCTGAGAACAGAATTTGAGGAAGCAAGTGACTGGTGGATTACTTCTGTGTGACTTCAAAGCAAAGAAGAACTGGAAAGACCAGCATTCACAGCCATATTAACCTCATTTTTACTGTGCTTTGATTCTTATAATGAATATTCAAGATCCAAGTTTTAAAATATCAGAAAACAGTGTTGCTCTTCTGAAATAGTCATATTTGTTTCTTCTAGTACTTCAGCCCCTCGCTATTCTACTCAAAGGGACCAGAAGTCACAGATGATCATTTGAAATGCAGAAGGCCATGACAAATGGTGTTTTTATGCCTTTCAAATTGTAGACAAGAGGCTTGGTATATGGTTTCTCCTGTCAAAAATATTTTCTCTAATTGTATATTTGGAGCTTAAAGAATGCTTTAGTGGACTGTCCAGTTTACCCTTTTACATTGTATCAGTTATTAAACTTGATAATTAAATTATTAGACCAAGAGTCAGAAGATGTACATTCAGTATGAGTTTTGTCTCAGACTTTCCCTGTGCTGTTGGAACTGTCATTTTTAATGCTCCAGGTGTCGAGCTCCCTAGATACGGAACAGAGACACTGAGTTTTTGGTTTATTCTTTCTACTAAAGAGGTAGAGAGTATATAGAGAGTGTACAGAAACAGAGTAATTCCTGCCATAGTTCTTTCCTGAACTAATTTGAACTTTACTGCTATGCCAACACTAAGAAAACAGTCTGATTAAGAGCAGAAACTGAACATTTGAGCTCATACAGCAGAATATTTAAAATCAGTTGCAAGAGTCACAAGTTGGTAGGATTTATGTAGCAACCTATTGGAACTGATAAAATTGTTAATGGAACCTGAAGGTGTATCGTATTAGACTGTGACAGATGCTTTGATTATCCAAGAGCTGGCCTCTATACTGAGGTCCTACAGTATTAGCTTTGTACACCAGTGTTTATCTGCTTTGTCTTCTGAATCTCAGCTGCAAAGTACATCCACAAGTGCAATAGATCTGGCTTCAAAGTGTAAAGTTCCTCTACCTTTGGACTGCAGCAGGAAACCTAGGGTAGCCGTACAGAATCCTACATCATCAGACAAAGAATAGAACCATATTAATAACTTCTTCTCTTCTACATTTTTTAAATTTGATGTTTATACTTCTAACAAATTTGTGTACTGAGAACCACAGACAAGAAGCCATCTGTTTTTATCAGTGATTCAAATATAAATATTCCTTTAAAGAACCTTGAATTTTGAGATAAAAGTTAAGCAAGAGATAGGGGTCATGGCACTTTTTAACTGAAAACTGCAACCATGACCCACGCTGATATAACTTGCACACAACACTCTGCGATTGAAAAAATTGTGTGGAGATCAAAGGACCCTGAATCAACACTCTTTCTCTCTTCTGTTTTGTTTCTGTTTTTCTTTGTTTTGTGTTTTCCAGTTAATATTCTGATCATTAAGTACCTTCCCATTTCCATGGTGTGTTTGGTTGTGTATATCACATTAAAAGGAATATATTGTTTTCCTGCTATTAAGTATGTATCCATTCATATATGGTGAGATTACAGTCCCTAAGGAAGATTTGTACAATCCTGAAATGTGTCCTGTGCCCATAAAATATTCCACAAATATTGTTCTTATTCATCCAGACTGAAAATACTTTGACCAAATATTCGTCTTCCTCATATTTACGCTATGAACTAAAGAGTATTTTATCATTGCCTTGACTATTATACAATCGTTTTCTCCAGAACAAACTGAGTTCAAAATAATGACTCTGATTTTGTGTGATTTTAGTATCACCTTACTTTTACATAAATGATGACACAGGTTTTAAATAGTGCATTTAGTTCTTTGGTCACACAGTCTCACTGACAAGCTCATATACAATGCATCTCACCAAAGGCAAGATTCCCATAAGCACTGCCAAACATCAGCCTCACAGTTACTGAAGTTTCTAAACCTTTTCATTAGTATTATGCAGCAAAGAGAACCATTCTGGTTCCTCCTGGATTTCCTTAATACTTACACCAAACACCTTCAATAACCAGATTTCTGAGCAGTCATCAGAATACAAAATGCAACAGATTAATACTCTCCAGAGGCATGCAATGAAAACAATATAAATAAAATATTTAAAGGTAAAAGGTAGATCAATACTGTAATTATCATTTATTTTCATCTATTATTCATACAATAAGAAAACCATACTGGGCTGAATTCAGCCCCTCACAACTCCATTGATTTCAGGGATATATTTGGTGCAACAAATTTCTATTTTTTAAATATAAGTAATCAGTTTTGTTTCTTTCTTCTCTTTTATTTCACTGATTCAAGATTTAATCTTGTCTCTCTTCTTCTGCATTTACAGTTCTGACTTTACCTTTCCAAATGCTGTACTCATTCATCTTTTCTTGTTTAGGTCTCCTTGATCACTGTACCTGTCTTTCCTGGCCTCATTACCTTTCATTTCTTCCCTTTCCATTCCTTCTGTTTCCTAAAGTTTCTTACAAGTTACCATGTACAGTCTTTCGATGCAGATAGAGAATGGTGAGAATGAAATATATATGAAATGGGTGAGAATGAAAAAGTCCAGTCCAGCAGTTCTCCAAGCCACTTGGGTTAATGCATGAAGCAATTCTTTGAGCAACCTTCAGACCACTCCAGCAGACAGGCCCATCAGCTGCAGCCTGAGTTATAGCCTGCTCAAGCCCTACTGAAGAAGTAGTACTCCTTACTGGCCTTCTCCCATCAGTACTTCACTCACTGTGGGGTTGCACAGCTTACTCCACAGTTAGGCAAAATACAGTTCCAATGGACAGAACTTTCTGAAGCCTAGAGAAGTGAGATATTCTCTGTCTACACCAGGTAAAATGGATATGACTTCCACTAGCAGTCTCTAATTAAAATATCACCAGGATATAGAGCCATAAAGAGAGGAATAATTAAAACGTAAACCTAACAGCGCAAACCAAAACAAAACAAGAGACAGAATGAGCACACAAGGGGAAAGATAAAGGTCTTCTAATCAAAACAGATTGACACTAAATGAAAGAATTTAAAAAGTCAAATAAAGAGCTTTAAATGAAAAGCAAGGGGAAAAGCAACAACTGTGCACCACTTCCAAATCAGTCAGAAAAAAAAATACAATGAATAAGTGGGCAAATAAAGATCTTTAAGCAAAGCAAAAAACCAATGATTAGGAGAAGGCTATCAAAATAGATTCCTAACACAGTTTTACCTTACAGAGGAGTAGGAGAGATGTTTATCTTATCTTTTATCAGCTTAATACTTATGACATAATGGTGCAGAAGGATATACTATGCATTGCTTAAAACTGGCAGCAAATGGAGGGACTGCACGTGATACTGAAGATTAAGAGCATATTTTTCTTCACATTCAGGCATTGAGGTCTTTGAAACATCCTGGGTAATTACTTCATGTATCTGTTCCTTTGTGACTAAAGAGGTTGCGTGTTGTTGGTCACATCCATTTGTAGACCTTACCACCTGCTCCAGGCTGCAAGCTCAGTAATGAGTAAGGAATTGAATCAGCTCACCACAGTAAACAGAGCAGGTACATGTCTCAAAGACATAACTGTGAAACACAGCACATACTGCACGCCACTTCGGGGCAATAACTAGGCTTAATATGCATCCAGAGTCTGCATTGATAGGAAAACTGACTCAGTATATAACAAAATGTTCTAGCTCTAATGTTAATCCAATCATATCAACATGGTACCTCACCCACATCTGCAAGTCCAGCCAAGATCCTTTGTGCACCAGTGCATATGAAGTTGTATGCAGACATGAGAAGGCAAGGTTGGGTATAATAGAATGGTCTTTCATTATGAAGTATTGAATCTCATTGTCATAAGCATAAAGAGGGATGGACCTCACAAATGCACTGTTAATAAGCTGGTCAGCTTTTAACGAAACAGAAATGAAATGACTATGAAAGATACTAGTGCCATGAAGAATTACTGACCCTGAGAAGCACTGTATTCTGTCAGAGATAACTTTCTCCAGAAGGCCTGTCTGTGCAGTATGAGACATGTCAAAATCTGCCTTGGAGGGAATTCAGGAAAAAAAAAAGCAGGTTATTAGCATCTTGCTGCTGCTACGGGCGATTTTGCCATTATGCAAAATTTGTACAAGAACTGCTTTCAGATTCTGACAGTTGTATTCAAACTGAAGAGCATCTTTCCCTGCAAACCCTCTCCCAACCCTAAGAAGTTAGTGAAATGAGTAGTGCTAGCAGTGTCACTGGAAGCTGTGCAATAGGCAGTATTTTGCTGATATGAGTCATGTCTCCAGAACCCAGAATTTCAAGGTGATTTCAAGTTATAGAGCTGATTAGTTAGAGAACAGATTGAATCAGAACCCGTACATTATAACTGAACATATTTGTATATATATATTTTTAATAAAGCAGTAGACCTGATTTAAGCCAATACAAGCATGATTTAGACTAACTAGATTAATTACCCACATCTCACTCATCATTGCATTCAATTAATCACCAGATAAAAAATGTTACAGCTGCAGATGAGCTGAGTCACTGCAGGATGGACAGAGGAGTGAACTAATACATAACTGGAGAAGGTGCAGATGCATGAGCATAGCTGCAAACAGATATTCCTTGCTTTTCCATACTGAGTACTACTTAGATTTAACATCATACTAACTTTAGCTGTGTAAAACTCCATTCAGACCTTTTATATATCCAGCGTGTAAACACACTTTAAATACTCCTTGAGGAACTTTTTGTGCTAAATTCGCCTTATAAAAAAATAAAATAATAGGTCATATTTCTTATTCCTACTCTTTGCTCTGCTAATGGAGGAGTGCTGTGTTTACATCTGAAACAAAGACAGTATCTGTGCTACATCTTATGCCTGAATAGGTAAGGTAAGAACAGTTATTGCCACGAGCTCTTCAGACAGATTGAGGGCCATAACCCAGACCCAACTGCTGAGAAAACCTACTTGGTCTTGGTCTTGAGGGAGATTTATTCTTCATTTGAATGAAAGGATAATAGGAAAAAAATAGAAAGAAAATAAAAGGATGTCAAAGAGGATTTTAAAATGTGTGACATGTTCCTATAATATTGAAGAGAATTACAACTGTACAATCACAGAAGAAATTTCTAACAGGCAAATAGTATTTAGAGTAATATTTAAATTATGTTTATGTTTGGTACAGTGGAAACCTTTTCTACTAAAGAGAGCTCCACATCAATACAGAAATATGGATGCATTCATAAAAAGTTTAACCAAAAAGATGAGAAAGTATTAATGGAAAATGATGGATAAATTTCCTGCTGAAGTCAAAGGCAGTCCTGTCAACTTCAATGGGATCAGACTGAAATACAGACTGATTGCATTATGATAGAAATTATACATTCATTAGAAAGTACAAATACTGTTCCTTGTTTAGATTTAAGCTTTCATTTTAATTGGGCCTTAATATGCTTTCCTTAGAAAACAAATAGATGTGACAAATTATGCCAGGAAACTTGTTGTAATAGATGCAAAGATCTAGAAGCCTGCTGTGAGCCATCAAACACATTTGGAGGTCAAAGACATATTGTTTAATTCTTAGTTCTGGGAGATAAATTATCCTATAAATGTTACCTGGATACCTAATTGCATGCAGTTGCTCGACTACACAGATAGTATGTCAAAAACACTGCTTAAGTAACCAGCAGCAGTTGATTCTCTCAATCTTGTCGTGTGGAAACTGTTTCACCCTGTCATAACCGTAGATAAAGTAAAGCCACAGACAATACTTTAAGCTTTAACTGCTTTAACACCATTTTATCAGTTTCTCCTTTTCATCTCTTTCATCTCTCTTTTTTCTTTTTTCACTTTTTTTTTTTTTTTTTTTTAATGTGTCCACATGTCCACTTGCCCTTTCCATTTCTGAGATTCCAGCAATGGACTGCCTGCCTTTGTTGACATCAACAGGTTCTTCCATGTCAATTTTATGCATTAATTGAACTGTATTTGTGTTTGTACTGAGAGGTAGATGATGGCCTCTAGTGGTTCTCTGTATGTGTGCAGATGCAATCCACAATGTATCTCTCATTTTATGAGTATGCATGTAGGAAGATATAAAATATTGATGTCCAGCTGTTTTCTTTTATGAACAAAAACATTTTGGCAACGGTAAGCAGAGTTGAATGATATGTCCAGCAGGGAGAAGGTGATCTCTTCCATCAAATATAGGCTGGATTGTTTCTAAGCACTACCCAGAACAGCCAGTACAATGCAATTGCAAATCGCTTAAAACGTCCCTAGCCCTTTAGACTGAGCATCACAGATGAGATTACTCATTCCAGATGGAGGTATCCTTTCTGTATTTGCAGCCAAAATCACAGCAACCTTGAATACAGTTCTGATTCCTAACTGCACTTCCAGTTGAAGAGCTCTGTCATGGTTGATTGTTAGCCAACAAATGTGTTGGTCTCATCACTCCCAGTCACATCCAGGTCTGTACACAAGTCTTTGTCTACAAATGCAGACGCATGGGCTCCCTTATGCAGATAAGATATTAGACGCACTATGTCAGTGCTTGCAGTGCAATTCTCCAAGCTGAATGTATATGCCTCTCAGCAGCAATTGCAACACTAACAAATTTGTGTCCTCCGGACCTCCCTTTGTCTGGACAGAGTGAGTGACGCCCTGATCTGAGAGGATAGAGAACAAAAATTTTGGGGTTATGAGAGGGAACTCTGCACACTGCTTGCAGGAGCTCAGCCTATCTGCCTCTTGGGCTCCCTGTGTACTATGCAGGAGCAGTAATACCAACATTGCAGCATTTTCCTGTTCACTCAAAGTCTGCTTTTCTCAGAGAGGTGTTTTCTTTTAGGCCATAAACATTTTGGTTTTGAAATGTAGCAATGCCACATAGACTGTTTTCCTCTGGGGGGAAAAAAAAAAGTATGTTACGATGAATACAGCATTGGAATAAAAAAAAGATTTGTGTCAGGTTAATCCTCTGTAAGGATAAAATAATGTTGCACTAGCTTACCCATGTGGTCCTTCAAAGGCCTTTTGATGTAGTAATGTTGGTATTTTTGAGGTTATAGCTCTTATGTTTTAGGGATTTTACTTGCTTTAGTTCAAAAGAAATCTGCATTCCCAATAATTTGGCATCCTCTATTGTTAAAAATTATCCACATGAGAAATAAAGAACCATGGCAACAAGAAAGAAATGCATTAAGGATGTAAATCCCAAAGCATTTTAAGTTTCTTATTCTATCTTTAAAAAAAAAAAAAAAAATTTTTTTGTTCTTTTTATCACTTTTCAGCATTTTTGTGAGACTTGTTAGGTGGAAATGCATAAGGAAAACACAGAGCTAAAATATTATACAGATGCATCAGTAGGTGACAATCACAAGATATTATATTAATACAATTTTAATATGTTCAGGTATAGTCTTCAACTACTTCTTATTTACACAGATGACCATACTATGTGCCTAAATGAGTATCTAGGTGTCCAAGAATGAGATTCCACTGTATTTAAGGACTGCAAGAGTAGAACATAAATTCATAAGAACAGAGGAAAAAAATCTAAATGGCAATTTAGGAAAAAATGAACTATAGTTTTTGATTTTTTTTTTTAATTTTATCATTGAAATCCTGCCAAGATAATTAATTATGCAAGAAATTTTGACTTTCGGCTTGCCAAGAATTTAAAGAGTGTAATATAGATGAGGTAAGTTAGATTTGATGACAGGTGAAAGGCTGACAACCCTCAGAAATTATCTAAATCCCTTTGTTAAACATTATCAAACATTCTAGGGTAATTTAAATATTATTATCAAAAAAAATCAAGAAAATGCACTATCATTCCCAGCCGAGGTCTCCTGAGTTCACTTTCAGAGCCACTTGTTTTCAAACAAAGTTTTCTGGTTACAACTTTATACATGCGTGCACTGCTGCTCATCCACCACAAAATCTCTGTTCCTGTGTCTCTTTGTTTATTAGAATTTTTGAAGGCAGAATTCCATTTGGAAATGAATCAGTGCAAAAAACTAAAAACAAAAGCTGTGAAATGAATATTTTTTTAATAAGGAGGAATTACTGCATATAGATTTAAGTAAAATAAGAACCTAATTAGCTGTCCATAGCAGATGGCAAAAAATATTTCATTCCACATACTGATCAGTGATGATGTTGAAACACATTCACATTTACCTCCAGACTCATCTAATTCCCTGCAGTATAGAGTATTATTTGTTTTGCTGACAACCAACACTCAAACATCTGACATTAGATCACTTCCAATTAAATGTGTTAGAAGTGGAGACAAAAACTCTGGAGAACAGACATTTGAATTAATGCCAAGTATAGACTGTCCCTGTACTGGAAAATACAGGTGATTAGAAAAAAAAATATATATGTAAATATTCTAGGTTTCTCCAGATTAAAACTGCTCTCTGCTTTTATTTAAATATCACCTTTTCCTTTCACATTGCTTCGCTGTAATACATGGTTTTACTTTTTCTTTTCCAAGCTCCACATACATGGGCAGAAGTCTGAAGGCACCACTTTCAGCTTTATAAAACAGCACACTGGAAAAATCATTTCAGAACAGCATCTAGCTGGAAATGGCTTCCCTACAATCATGAGCATGAAGGATAGCTAATAAAGATTAATGCCTACAAAAGCGGTATGTGGGGAAGAATCACTGATGCAGTGCTACAAACTATATCTATATTCCTAATGTGCTGAAAGCCTTCTTAAAGTATAGCAATGCAAAGGCTATTTGATGTGATCCTATGCCTTGTTGTCCTTTCTTGGACACTATTTGCTTAACTGAGAAGTTTTATTGGACTGGACAAGACACAAAGCTGATGAAGTGCAGCTTATCAAATTGGCCTCATTCAGAGTTGCTGAGAGCCTTTTGAAGCAATCAGCTCCAAAGCCACTTAGCACTGCTGAAAATAAACCATTTTCACTCTTAGTCACTAGCATGAAATAAAGCATGACCCCAAGCAGCTGTCATCTGCATCTGGTTGAAAAGTTGAGGAAAGTTAAAAAGAAATTGGATACTTCTCTTCTATTCTCGTGTAATTTTTATATAATTTCTTCACTTAGCTTATGAAAGGAATCGTTACCTGAGATTAGTTCTCTCAATATGAGCAACCCATGCTGGAGTAAATGCAAAGGTTCAAAAATATAAAGCCCTAAATACTAATTTGTTCTCCCAGTGAAATCTGTTTTACTGAAGGGAGAAAGGAGAGATCTGCCTTATTATCAGGAAGCTGTTATATTGCTGCCCCACCTACAGCTATTCTTAGGGTACCAAATGAGGTTGTTTTCCTTCCATGCTGTCTTTCTGCTACTGTTCACAAACACAGTATTGAAAATCCTGTACCCAGTAGTCAGGACCAAAACTGTTATTGATTTTTGAGAATAAAGGATTCATAATAACTTTATGTGTTGTTTTTTTTTCTCTCTGTATAGTAATAGGTATGTTTCTGTTTAGAACAGATAATTAAATTGTCACACTGCTATAAGACAGTGGTACTCTTCAGATAATTTTCTGACTTCATATTTAAAAAAAAATCATTTGCTGATACCAAATTTTTTTTAATTGCTCTTCTGTAGGCAAATTTGGCTTTTGTCTTTTAAAATGAAAAATAAATCACTTTTTTCCCTTGTAGTAAGACAGTCCAATGATATTCTGGGAAAAGTGTACTCTTGTTAAGCCAATATTAACAAAATTATAATGGAAATCATCACCAATTTAGCTCCCCTGTGACAAATTACAGGAAAAATTAAGTTGTCATCTTGCAGATGATATCAAAGGCAGAACTGCAGGATACAGTGCCAAAGAGAGAAAGAGAAAAGGGGAAGAGAGAAAGGAAGTTAGGAAACAAGGAAGATAAAAACAGGAAAGAATTCATCTAGAACAGTATGTATGTATTTCCTTGATGTTTGAACATTGTAGAGTCATTCTTACAGACCTCCTGGGAGCTTTCATTCTAGTCAGAAAATTCCAGTCTCACCTGCTTGGACTCCTATTAGCCGGAGTTCTTGCCAACAAACTGCAAACCGGTGCATAGAACGGTGTTCCTGGGCATGTGCAGTTGGGCCATTGTCTTGGCAGGGGTGAAATGATTTCTGTCTTGATTTCAGCCCCGGTATTACCACTGTCCTCAGAAGATTGTTTTGATACTGTGTTGTTTGAGTACATTTAACTTCCTCTGTTGAGATGGTTTGAAGTGTGGATAAGTCTGTTGTTAAGCATAGTTGTAATTGAAGTAAAGCCATAGCTGTTAGGACCCCTTATTCTGTAGGAAATTTGCATGAGAATCAATTCTAGATAAGGTTATCTAAATATCAGTATATATACATACAAACACACGCCAAATATCTAAGGTCTCTAACAATCAGTATGGTCAAACAATGGCGTGGAGTGACAGATCACACAGAAGAAAGAACACACAGCAAGATTCAGTTGCCCATATATGTGTCTAGTGCTCTTGGGAATGCTTAAGGATATTTGAATCAACCACCAAATCTAGGAGATAGGACACTAACAGCCTGATCCTGGCAGGACCAATCAACCCTATCACTAGATATCTCTGTGAGATCAGGTAAATTGATATATAATCACAAAGGAATGTATTAGAACGTGAACAGGAGGAACTGAGATACATGTAAGTGTCTTAATCTTCACTAAGTTTCACTTTTATGTGTATTTTTTTCATCAGATAATCCTTGCTTTGAAAATGATAATAGTAAAATGCATTCTTCTTGATAAAGAATTGGCTTCAATTTCCCACGTTCCAGACAAAGACAATTCATTATACACTGTGAAATCAGTCTTCTTTTAGCTTGCTAATATTGGTCAGAATTTTTTTGTTTGCTTGTTTCTGTCTATAGAGAAGATCAGATTAAGGAGAAACCATTAAAAGGAAGTGAAGCATTTTTCTTTAAATTGCTTGAATTATTCTCCTTGCCAGAGGAGAGTAAAGTTTCTGATTCCCTTTCTCTCCTATTGGCCAGTTTTATTGGTGAAGTAGTACTTCATTTGGATACCTCATGTAATTTCTAGAGCTCACTATACAGAGCAAATTATGGGTGAAGTAGAGAGTTGTACAAGAATAGGTTCTGTGCTGACACAATGAAAGCTGAAGCAATATACTCTGAATAAAACACAGGAACTGGAAGAAATGGATGTGTGCAAGTCTCTTTTTGAAAAAAATAAAGTTCTGTATTTTGAGCTTTGAAAATAAGATATTCAATTTGTAAATAAGATATTTCAATTTTAAGTAAATTTATCTACAGGAATAGGTTATTTTTATTTCTCTTTTGGTCAATTTAATTTTTAAAAGAGAGTGTCCTGGCTAAAGCCAGAAAATCATGCTGATAGGAATTATTTTTGAGAATGTGTTTTAGGCTTGACTGCTAACTTGACTCTTGATTATATAAAGTGGACATAGTATTTAATGGCAAACTTTTATAGTTGACCATCTGTTTTCTAGTAATCCTATAAGGTGACCATTTCCAAAAGCTGCACTTTAATTGTACACCCGAAATTAGTATCATAGAATGGACTCATTCAGGTTGGGAAAGGCCCTTAAGATCATGAAGTCCAACCATCACCTAGCACTTCAAGTCCACCTCTAAACCTAAGAGATACATCCATTCATTGCTTATGTACCTCCAGGGATGACAACTCCACCACTTCCTTAGGGAGAAAGTTCCAATCCCCAGCCAAACTCTCCATTCAGAAATTCTTCCTAATATCCAAACTAAACCTCACCTGGCACAACTTTAGGCCATTTCCTTGTGAGCTTTCACTTGTCATCTGACAAAAGAGACCAACATTCTCTGTAGCCTTTCAGATATTTTCAGAGAGTGACAGACTTTCTCCTCAGCCTCCTTCTCTCCAAGCTGAACAACTCCAATTCCCTCAGCCACTCTTCAGATCTTCTGTTTTCTAATCCTTTCACCAGCTTTGTTGCTGTTCTCTGAATACATTCCAGCAACTCAAAATCTTTCTGGTAGTGAAGGACTCAAAACTGAACACAGTACTTTATCTGTGGTCTTACCAGTGATGCATGAAAGGGGACAATGCCAGCTTGTGTTCAGTTGGCTGTTGAGCAGCACTCCCATGTCCTTTTGTTCCAGGCAGAAGTGGAGAGTATGAGAGCATGTTTCTTACACCATGGTCTATCCCAAACCTTGTAACTCAAATAAGATTGTGATATGCAATGGATATCACCGAAAGCCTGAATGAGCCACTTGTACACAGCACCACCTGGCTATAAATGAAGCAACAGGAATGGACATTCCTAGGAAGGATATGACCCATTCAAGGAGATTCATATATCTTTTCATTTGCAACACAGGAAGCCTAGAAAACTAATTTAGTATCATTGATGATGTTCACAGACTTAAATTCTGGGTGGCAGGAATTAGGTAAAGGAACTGTTCAAGAATTGCAGACTTGCAATTTTAAAGTTCTTTAAGGATGATGAAGATGGAGAAGTCAGAGATTTTCTGTGGTTGGATTTCTTTCACAGAGTGCTGAAAGATTTTGTGTTACCATCATTACCTCCTTGGCAAAAGTATTTTCAATTTTTAAATAGACGTTAGCGAACATCAGCTAAATATCAACTCTGTTGTGACTGAGTGACACATTAAAAGTAATAGTAAGAACAATAAAAAAAATCTTACAATTAGGAAGCTGTATTTAAGTATACAAAAAAATATCAGAAGTAAAAACTGTAATAACTAATTAAAATTTATGAAAATTATATTGTAAAAGTGAGGGCAAGAATACTGCTCATTTACAAGCAAATACAATATTAATGAAACAGTAATATTTCCTATAAAGTACCCCAGGATTCACTAGGTTATTCTATGCTTTTATCCAAGAGAAGTTGCCTTATGGACAGGTGTGAAGTATTTAAGGGGATTTGTGTGACTGAATCCTCAAAAGCCAATTGATAGTAGTTGAAATTTCTACAAGTATCAAAAACAACAATACCAAAATAAGAAAGAGCAGATTATGTGATCTTAATATATATGAAAAATAAGTAGTGCTGTTTCACAAGCTATTCAATTGTGTGATATTTCAGTAGATATATCAGTTAGGAAAATACCAATCAAAATAAGAGTATATCAGTTTGATTTAAAAAATTGTAGAAATAAACAATAGGAGGTAGAGGATTTATACATATATGCATGTATATATATTTTGATTTTTTTTTTTTTTTTGAGACAGGGAACAATAGAATAGTTTTCAAGCAAACTAATCCTACTGCACTCAAAATATGATGAAGAAGCTGAAAAACTACAGACACTTCTAACCTTGGTTTAGTTTTCTTTTATGTCTTGATGAAAATGTTCTGAGCTTGCAACTGAAAAAGAAATGGACAACAAAATGGATGTGAGATGTTATAGATTTGAAGATATTCAAAAACGTGAGAATGGACCAGGAGAAGAACCAGTGCAAATGAAGAAGGTCAATTTACTGGGTAAATTTACATATATATACATATTCTTAGCAGTGATTTTTATTTTTATTTTTATTTATCTCTGCAGACAGCATACTTCACTTTGAGTTTTTGATGTATTCTACAAATGGTAATGAACTGAGCGTCAGAGATGCAGCCTCCTGATGGTAAGAGGATAATATTAGTCACATACCACAGAGGGGAAAACTGGTGCATAGCCCTTGTAACAGCAGTGAATTTTTCCCTGTGTGATTCTGGAAAGTCAATGAGTCTCCATGCTAACATGGGAATGCACTGCTGAACAGATTAATGATAGCTTGTATATAAACATGGTGTGATTGCTCCTCTGTGCACAAATGAATTGTACATGTAAATCAATCCTGAGTGCTGCTCGGCATGTATATTTTAAAAGATATTAGGAAGCAAGGCACATACAAAGAAGGTAGAAGGAAACAAACACTACACAGGTAGCCAGTATCTAAGAGAATAGGTTTGATTACAGGCTCAAATTTTGGTTATGTTTCAGCATACTGGACAGGAAGAAAGTGAGAATAATTGTAGAAACAAGAAAAGTTTGTCAGCAGGGGTATATTACATAAGGAGAATATGGTGCAGAGCATACGCAAATAGTCTGGCTTCTGCTTTCATCCCAAGGTAATAAAACTGCACAATGTCCCCTACATTCAACTGTGATGCCAAAATTCATCTTCTGAGAGAAACAGCAAATCCAGAAGAGGTAACAATGGTTCTTGTAGTCTCATTCTGTATGTAAAGGAGAAACCCTCCTTGCAGCTCTTCAGAAATCTCTCCTGCATGTGTCCTTCTTCATTGCTCTGAAAAAAAAGTGTAACAAGCAAGAAAAGCAGAACTCCTCCTTAACCTTTGCTGAGAATATAGTGCTTCAGAAGATATTTTTTTCCATCTTTTCATTTCTTACTCAATCTGTAAACAATATGCTATCATTGAGAGGAATAAAAGGGTCTTTTTGTATGGACATCGGTACCTGAAGGAAAACATGCCTAACCACTTGCTTCACAAATAACTACTGAGGCTTCTTAATGATCTCTGGGACCTTTCAGAAGTCAAGCATCACCACCAATTCCTTAAAGAAAAAAAAGCCCAAGTTCACTCCAAATATTTCTTTTCCTGAGCAAAAGTTATCATATTTGTTCTGTTGGATTCCATCTAACACAAACAGTAATACACTGGAGAATTTTTAAAGTTGCTGAGATTAAAACCTTTGAAATACATATGGATGCTTACAAATCTGTCTGCCTAGTTGGAAGTCATGTAAGGAGTGAACTGCGCCTTCATAATGTTCAATCTCTATTTTGATACATTTAGAGTTAAGGCAGAGTTAAGTTATGTGGTAACAAAGTATAAAAACTATTTCCTTAGATAATGAGATTTGAGACAGGATGTGAAATGGGAGGAGCTCTAGCGATCTGACTAGACGGGAAGCTATTTTTGACTAATTCACTTTGACTGGAAGAGAAGGCAATCTGTAACTGATATTTGCAATAGCATACATATTTTATTACTGTAAAATTAAGAAACACATTGAAGAATGCAGCTAGGTTTGCTCTCCAGTATGCAGTAAGACTCCAAGATTCATAAGAACAGAAAACAAACTTCTCCTGAGCCCCTAAAAAACACAGAACTTAGTGACACTCTTAACAAGGATGGTTAAGGGAAAAGGCACAAATCTCTAGGCACCTTAAAATATGATCCAGCCCAGACAGTGTTACCAGTCTTAGATTTAGAATGCTCACTTGAATGTAATAAGGGTCGCTCATCAAAAAGATTTGCCAAGTCTGTCTCACAGAAGTAAATATTGAGAATAGTAAGATGAAGGAGTGTAAATGGGCTCTTGGAAAATCTGCTGATCTAAAGAGGGTGGGTCATTTGCTGTTATAGACTGTATCATTCACATTTTAGCTGATGTAAATGACATGTCCCCCTATAAAAGTCACCCTATTTAGATCCTACTCTGTATAACATCACTTGTGCGTTATTCTTGTTCACTGAAAATCCAGGAGATCATAGGGTCAAAACAAACAAGCTCCAATTCAGTCAATCTAGTTAATGATAGCCTAACTTTCAGGACCTGAATGACATCTCTGCACAAGAGCTCAATCAAAGGCATCATACTTGTGTTCATGTTTCATAATTCAGCAGCTGACAAAATTAATTGTTTGTGTGAACATAATTCTACCGTGAATCTTATATGTTTTGATGGATGCTAACTAGAAATTTTAAACTTTTCCACTGATTGCTGTCAACCCTATTTTTTCCTGTTCCTCACAGTCTTCCTAAGTCTATGAAGAATTCTTTGTAGTTTTCAACTTCACATTGTTTAGCCTATGACTTTTACCTGTAGAAACAATCAGTCAGATAAAAGATTCATCATTTATATCACATCAGTATCAATAATTATTTGGGTTTTCTTAAATACAATGAATTGTTTGTGTAGGAAACATCTGATTAACATGTCCAAAAGAGATATATTTTCCTTTACAATTCTAGTCATATATTTTTCAGTTCTTATAAATTCATATAATAGAATTTTGACAGATTTTGAATATTGTGTCAAAATATGCATTCGGTTTATTTTATTTCATTTTATTTTATCTTATTTTATTTATTTTTTGTGGGGGAGGAATTGGTTTGGGTTGGGTTAGTTTTTCTTGGTTTTTTTTTCTTTTTCTTTTTTTTTCCTGAAAGTGAGAAACCTTAAGATATGTCTAATCTAAAATAAATAGATAAATAATCTGACAAATCCAGAGATTAAAAGGAAACAAAATCAAATTTATAACTGTATTATTCAAACATGAACTTGTCTGTGAGAATATTGTGTCTTACTTTAAAAATTATTTTTGAACAAGGATTTCTAACAAACTTAAAAATGAATCTATGATAGTTAATGGATATAAATTTAGCTATTTTCATTTTTTATGCTTTCATTACCACAGCATCTAAAAGATTTCTGTTATCTATGAGCAACACAATTAACACCCAGTGAATACGACACGCTGAATTGCTTATCTGTCTAAAGAGAAATACTTCAAGTACTTCTGTACATTCATTCTGTACTCTTCTTTTTAGTATGTGTATGTTAGGAGACTTTTTCTTAAATATGTACTCTGCAGTTAGTATGCTTCAATGGTCAAGTCTTAGTCTGAATCAGAAGCTGGCGATAGATTTTGTTACTTGCAAGACTCCCCTTTAGATAACACCTTGCACTGCCATTTTCTGCCTTCCTTCTGAAACTCACAGACTACTTCTCAAACACTGAATGACTCTTCCATTATTATCTATTAAATAGATAGGTAGATGTAATCACTGTTTCAATCTTGACCAGTGAAGATGAGATTCTCCTAGCATAGTGTATTAACTTAATGTCACAACTGGTATTAGAGCTCTAGAATGGTTGCACTACGCTCCAGCTGATAAATTACACTTCCTCTCAAAGTCTTCTTTACTCAGGCAGAGAGAGTTTCAAGGTCAAACAGTATATGTACAAAATAGATCAGAAGGTCCATTAGGTATTGGGGCAGAAGAAAAGTTATACACCAGTTTTCTACACACAGCAGTGAAAGAATAATTGTGCAGCATGTACAGAGATATCTTTACTTATCTTCATTGAAAGCAGAATATTCTGTATGCAGAAGGAAGAACTACATCTCAGCGATAATATACTGTCCATAGACAGAGTATGAGTTACACACAGAGTGTATTTTCTACATGGCAGTTATAGAAATTAATTATATGATAGTATTTGCTATTTGTTAATGGCATCCATGTCCAAAAATATTCTCAGAAATTTCTAGGCATCTTGATTTTTAAAATTATGATTTTAGGGTTAGGAATCTCAGATTAGCAATGTAAATGCATCACAAATTAAAGTCATCAATAGTAGAATGACAGTTCTAGGAACAGAGAGATTCTCATCTACAGATCATGTCTCTATAGAGATTTTACAAGGGTCAGATTTAGGAGATAATTAAAATATTTTATCAGTATGAAAAAGTGACTGTCAAATAAGTGTCAGTAACATTTGTGGATGGCAAAATCTTCTGAAAGCATAATTACAATAAGAAGTCACACAAATATGTCAAGTTAGGCTAATTCTAACAGCATATTTAGAACAGTCATTTTAGAGAAGGCATACACCTTTAGGAATAAGCACCATGAGTTAAATACCTGGTACTTCTCTAATGAGCAGTTGCTTAGATTCTGATCTGAAAGACCCTATAGCAACCCAGAAAATGTATAGGCTATGAGTAAATTACAACCAGTTATTGTAGAAATATAATAAAACTGGCTTTTATCAAACTTTCAAACAATTAGGGCATGTTACATTGGCAAACATAACATCTCACAATCTAAATTTTTGTATCATAAAAGACTACAGAGCATTTTCCACGTACCACGGAAGATGCTGAGTCAACACCATGTCAGCTCTTCTCCACCTTAATTTTCAATCACTTGCCTATGGCCAAAGGAAAAAATATATTGTAAAATACTTGACTTTTTTAATGATATAGTAAACTACTTAAACCAGCAGGTTAGCATAAATAAATATATACTAGAAGGTTCAAATGGTTCATACGTGTCACATAAATCCAGGAGACAAAATGGCACTCTTATTGTTTAAATAAAAGATCTAGATTGACTTCATCTGAGTGGCATATTCTGAAGTATCCAAAAAACTTTTCTGCTGTAAAGAGACACTGGCTAGGAGAAAAAAAAAGATTTCCTTGCATCTGTGTAGAATATGATTACATGTAAAATTAGGGGAGAATAAAATCTTTCTCAGTAATTAAGGATTACTTTAGTCTACAGTTTATTTTAATTTCCTTCCTGAACAAAGCCAACTATCAAAAGCACACATCTGAGAAGGTAAAGGTGAGACAGAATGAACAGGGACCTAACACAGCACCTTGCTGACTGCTGCAAAATTAACTCCTGTGGATTGTGAGAAAGAGGAGTTAACTTCTGTTCATAGCATGAGCCAAGGATCTAGCAGGTCCAGGAGGACTAAATGACACGATTACGGGGAGACAGAGAGCTGAGGACAAATCCATACAAACATTTCATTAATCCTCAGGACTTTAGCATTGTTCCTGATGTCACAGTTCAGGTCAAGATATTTTTTAGCTAGTAATATCTGTGGAAAGAACATATGCATTATCAGCTCCCAAAGTAGTCTGCACTGCTGTGTGTTTCTTGTTACCTTCAGCTTTCTTGGAGAGTAATATTGGCTTGGTGAGTGATTCAAGAAGGCTCCAATACCCTGATTTTAAGATCCTATGGGATAGTGTGTTCAGAAATTGTTTTTCTCTCAAGCCAGGCTGCAGGGAAAACAGGCAGTCAAAACAATTTCATTAAAAAAAAAAAAAAAAAAAAAGGAATACAACATTCATGTACAACATCAAAAATGGTCAACGTGGTTCTAAAGGCTTATATGAGTTACCTGTCAAAAAGAACTTTTATATATATATACATATGTATATACAAAAATCTCTTCTTGATCCCTGGATGAAATGCATCAGACATTTCTCTTCTTTACAGCATCATTCCAGGAGAGAAGCTGGAGACATGTATTAACCTACATAGTTAAAGTATTTTTACTTTTTTTTTTTTCCACAACTCCTGTCTGCATTCAGTTTTTATAGGAGAAAAGCTAGCAAAGATGCTTTATTTTGTACTCTCATTAATGCTTAAGGTCTGTTCAGGGATTCATTACTGCTTAAACTCCATCCTCATACTTTCTGCCTTCCAGCAACAAATGATTCTTAGGGAGACGGTTTCAATCTTCTCCTTCTGAACTTCACCTCTTCGGAGTGTAACTGTTAATGTTATATAAGCAGTTCAGTTGTTTTTTCTGCTTGACTGAACTACCAATATCTTGTATATTATGTGTGAGATAAGGCAATAGGCACCTTTCACAATGAAGTTGTTATAGACACTTTCTAAGAAGATACTGAATTTGCTTTAGTTCTCTATGATAGGCCAACTATTAGGTCTTCAACCTCCACAGCAAACTCCAAAACCAGGATTTAACTGTATGTAACAAGGGCTTGGTAGATTTGAACAGGGAGGAGCTGACTGAGTTTATGGCATTACTATGGCAGTGCTTTTAATGGAAACGCTAAATTCCTTTACAAGGAAATGGAAGGGTCCAAGAGACTGAGCATATCTCAGGAGGTTGAGTCAGTGCCTTGAGCATGTGGCTAGAAGTGAGAGAATAGGTGAATTCAGTAGGTGAAGAATTCTAGGTAATCCCTACTAAAGCAGTTACACTACAATAGGTCATATGCACAGGCGTATAGAGACAGGTCTTAAATATTTGCACTCCACAACATCCCTGGGCAACCTGTTCCAGTGTTCCATCACCCTTACCATAAAAAAGTTCTCCTACATGTTAGTAGGGAAATTCCTATGTTCAAGTTTCAGGCCATTACTCCTTGTCCTATTGCTACACGCTAATTCTAATTTATGTGACCAGAAGAAGTACTCTTGCAGATTCAAAACAATAGATTCAAAATATATGGGCCTTGTTGCCTACAAGTTGCAGAGACTTCTTATCAAAGATTGTTGAAACATTACTGAACTATTAGAGAGTAGAGCAAGCTCTTAAAATGAGGGACCACAGCAGTTTTTGAGGTCTTATTTACAGTGAGAATATAGGGAGAAAAGTCTAACTGAGGGAAAGAGCGCACACCTTAATTTCAGCTGAGAATTTCATTCTATAATGACAAATTCAGAACTGTACATATATACTTTAGGTTTATAATCAAGGAAGATAAAGACACTTTATGCAGCTTATTTGGCATGTATATGTTTCAAGATGGAAATTAGATTCAAATTTCCAAACTGTCAGTGCCAGGGGGTAAGGATCTCTAATAACTTCTGACTTATATGTACCAACATGCTAGGGATTTTTCTGCTACCTTTTGTTATTCAATGTAACAAAGAATAAATAAATAAATAAATAAATATTCACAAATGATAATAATAAAAAAACCCTCTCAGGCATTCAGGAATAGCTTCTATTAATCTTGATAAAGTTTTATGTAAGTTTAAAAATTAATGACAATCAAATCGGAAATAACTGTTGATTTTTATTGGTGTCTCTATTTTTAGATATTCACCTTGCAAAAAAGAAAAAAAACTTTAGGGGATATGAAAATGCTGAATACCTGCTTCAGATAGCCTCCTATGTAAAATGTACCCACTGACAAGCCCAAGATGCTCTAACAGATTTTTGCCAACAGTACTTTTCTATAGATGACACTCAAAAATTCACCAAACCTCAGATAAAACGTATTTATTAATACTTCATTCATCCTGTTGTGTCTGGTTATTTTTGCTGGTTGCACACAACTGAAGATTTGTTACTCTGGTGTATGCATTCTCCATGTTATAATAATGCTCTTCTGAAACTGCTTAAGTGGAATAGATATCAAGCTGCATTTTCTCCTGGAGGAAATCAGTTCAATGTTTCTGATTTATACCAGAATAAGCCCTGAAATCAGGATATATGATATCTACTACTCTTCCTCTACTTATGGTATCTGTTACTTTATTTGCAGAAGAAAAGCAGCTGAGTTTGACACAAGTTGTCTTTGACAAATCTGTTATCTGCTGCTCATCTGCTTGTTATCTTCCAGCTACTTAAAAATAATCATATTATATGTCTATTTTTTCCCCCCAGGGGGTTGAATTTAAGCAGTCTGGTCTTAGAAGAGTGGCACAGTTTCACTGTTTTCCACTTTTCTTTATCACACTCATCTACTCAGTCTACACAAACTATTTCTCCCAATATCTGAAGATTAAACTCATAATTCCAGGCTGACTTGAAAGCATCCATATTCGGACATACTTTAATCTACTTTTTCCCTATTTCAAGTAAAAAAATCCATGCTTTTTCTCCTGGTATTTCTTCTGCTCGCTACTATATATTATTGGCATTTTTAGTGAAAACTAGCACCAGTGAACATCAAACATCATTTACTTTCTTTTGCACTCAGTTCTGATTGCTGAGTTCTAGTTCCAATCTTCAACTCCCCACTACACATACTGCTTTATATTCTACCACCAGACCCATGAAATCATTGAAAATATTTGTTTGCTTTCAAACTTTCACTTTGTTTATCACCTTCATCTCAGCAAATGCTGCCATGCTCTGCTTACAATAGCTATTAACAGATGTTAAATCAGGATTTTGCATAACCAAATTATGGGCTGGATCACAATCTTACAAACTTCAAAAAGAACAGATCTTGCTTCAGCGTCTTTAAGTTCACATGTGGAGAATATCTTAAGATAAGGAAGAGAGTCATGCTGCCAGATACTTTGTGTATGTAGAGTCTCCTTTTGAACTGCCTTCCGTTCGGTATGTGAAATAATTAATTGCAACAGGAGCCAGTGAAACCAAGTAGACATGCATATATTCTTTTTGTCATTGCAGGACTTTCTCATGATTATAAAGTTTTGACTGCAGTCTGACCATCGTAGTATCACACCAGCAAAGGGAACTTGCTCTTTCCTGCTGTGTGCCAGAGCTCTCATATGCAGGCAATTACACATCCAAGAATTGTACACCTTGTCTTTACAATAGTGTCATGCTGACCAGACATGCTGACTTGCAGTAGCAGTTGGGAACAGACAGACTCCCCTACTGGGTAGGCTTAAAACGATATATAAAGAAAGCTTAGAGCTTTACAGGTTGATCCGGACAGACAGTTGTGAATTATTTATGTGATTAAAACTGTGCACTTGCAAAAAGAATATAAATTACCCAAAATGTGTAAAAGCAAAACTCATTCATTTTATTCAGCTCAGCAGTCTAAAAATATGTAAAAGAAAAAGGAGAAAAAAAAATCCAGCACAGAGAAACTACAAAACATATCTGAAAGCAAAAGATGCTCAGCCCTTCCTCAATCAGCATTATTGATCCAGGGCAAGGGCTGCCCTAAAAACAGGATCTGTATGAATTTCTAATTGCAAATAAGGTAAATCAGAGCTTATGTCCACTGCCTACGATCTATGCCTATGATGTTTCTCCCATCAGCATCAATCATAGGACCATCTCAAGGAAACAATACATCTATTTGTGTCACCTTCAGGTCCTATGAGCAAGTAAGCCCAGTCCTGTGCTCAAACTGATGTACTAAACAGTTACAGTGTTCAAAGGGACTTTGACACTAAGCACCCATATTCTGCCTTTTCAAATCTCCTCTAACATTATAATCATCTAATAACTGGAAAAATTGTAATTTTTCAGCTCTGCTACTTGCTTACTGTTTTAATCTGCCCGCTCGTCCATCACACCTTTTCACTGAACAGAGTTTTTTCACAACACTTTATCTTCATCATCATCTGTGTGCCTATTATCCATGTAAATGAACCTGATTTCCAATGTGTGATATTGCATTCCTGGGCTGACAGTACATTCAGCAGTATCTCTCTTCTCATGAACGTGATTCATCGGCTAACAATTCTCTCTTTTGTAAGAGTTATGGGGTCAACCCACCTCACCACCAAATTAGGTAGGGCTACTTACCCAAAATTTATTACAGTCACAGGTCCAGCAGAGCATATGAGGGAATGTTTGCATTTTCCCCTCATTTTCTAGGTCAGGCTTGTTTAACTCAGAGAATACAATGCTTACATGAATAAAATGCCCATCTATACTAAGAGTAACTGTACGCTTAGTACTATGACATTATTACTGCAACTTGATTTTCAGCTAGCTTACTAACCTAATTGTAATTTATAGACCAAAAGTTCCAACTTATGTTCCAAAAAACCCCATCTCTTTGGTTTTCTCTTATAAAACTGAAGTTAATTTAGACTTCTGGGTAATAAGGTGACTTCCAGTATCAGCATATTCCTAGTTCATTTACTTATATATAGCATGCTTTTTAGGCTTAAATGTTCTCCTGCTTACTTCTCTGAAAAGGTAGAAGTCTCAGCTTGATAACCACATTATGTTCATGCTGCAACATCAAAAATAATTTCTTTGCTTAGAATTCTGCTTTAACACTTCTGGACTGGAGGCTCAGAACTGACAAGTGTAATTAAAGCTCTGCTTTAAAATACTTCTCAGAGCTTATTGGTAGTGAGAAGCACTTTTTCGTCCGCCGTGTGAGTGTTCTGACAGCTGTGCTCTGTGAAATCAGGTTAGTTTTCTCTTAACAGGTGCAAAATAAAGATTTCTACTTTTGTTGGAAGTGTAACAAGCAGTGAAAATGCCACTGGGCATCAAACCAAAGTGCTGAAAAAGAACATACCACACAATAATTTAGTGTCAAAAAAAAAAAAAAGGCATTTGTACCGTACTTTCGCTGTATCACCTTCTATGATACGTATCCATTCCTGCTGCATTTTTTAAGGTTTAGCACACTGTGATAATTTCATAATGTATATCTTTGATAAAGTAACTGATCTGAGGAAAAAGGCACCTGAGGAAAGGACATCGAATACCCTGAACCTACTTTGGGCTGCATCAATGTATTTGATCAATTACTTGTAAAAAATTCTTCATGACTATGGAAGGATTAAAAAAAAAAAAGAAGAAGAAGAAGAAGTCACATACACACACAGAAGAAGTATAACAATGGTATTGAAAATGGAGGTTACAGAACAAAGAGCGCTGCTAGAGCTCCTTGAGGAATGGTCTTGCGGTTTAATGAGTATTTTCATTAATGATCTTTGACACAATAAGTAGGAATATGCTAATGAAATGTGTCACTGAAGCAAATCTCAGAGACATTATCAATACCAAAGAAGATTAAGATAAACACAGAGGAAGCAATGGATGACCTTGAGAGCTTTCAAAACAACTTAAATGAAATTTGGCAATACGAAAGAAAAAAAAGAAAGAAGAAAAGCCCAGGGACTTAAACCAAGGATTCCTGCTATAATATCTGTTTAAAATACGAAAGGAGGAAAAGAGGAAAGGACCAGGGAATTTATAAGTTACAGCATGGCTACAACATGATACACCTGCCAAAGAGCAAAAAGAACAAAATATTCCAGTAGATCAGGGTAAATATTAGGATCATTATACAAAGTCTGTGCTTGCATCACTACAAGTCTACTGTATTAGACTTGGTTGAAGAGGAGAATTCAGTCTGAATAAGTGAATAGAAGGCTAGACTGTGTCATAGTGACCATATGCAGTAAATTCAAACCAGAACCTTTTTTTTTTTTTTTTAAAGTTAGCTGATATGCAAGTCCACTATAAATTCCTGCCATAGCCAGCCAGAGTAGGAGTGATAGACATAGAATTATGGAACCATAGAATATCACAAGTTAGGAGAGATCCATGAAGATCATCAAGTCCAACTCCCAGCTCCACACAGGAATATTCAAATCCAATGTATGAGAGTACTGTTAAAATGCTTTTTGAAATCCGTCAGCTCAGGGCTGTGCCCACTGCCCCGGGCAGCCTGTTCTGTGTCTATAGCCTTCTGGAGCAGAACCTGTCCCTAATTTTCCTCCACCTCCCCTGACACAGTTCTACACCATTCCTTCGGGCCCTGTTGCTGTCACAGATAGCAGAGCTCAGCACTGCCCCTCCACTCCCTGTGAGGAGCTGAAGCTGCCACAAGGCTTCCCTTCAGCCTGCTCTGCTCTGGGCTGAGCACACCAGGGGCCTCAGCTGTTCCTCATATGCCCTTTGAACATCTAGAAACCGGAATCATATGTCCTGTGAAGTTGTAGTGGTTGATATGACATCTAGCTAAATCTGAAATTGTGTTTCAAAATGTTTTGCTGCTCTCAGCTCCTCTGTGAACAGACTTCCTAAGAATGGGTCTACAGCTCACTGACTCACTGCTAATGTCAGTTGTTGCTTCACTAATCCTACAATTCCAGTTTTGCAGCTTGGTTGTGTGCTGCCCTTTTCCTGGTCACTTAATCTCAAGTTCATTCACAGGCTTTCAGTCCTGAAAGGTAAATAAATACATTCTGCATCTGAAAAGGCGAGTGGCAGAAAGAGGCATTGACCTCTGTCTCATACACCTTTTATAGTCCCATTAATTAAAACCTATGAGACAAGCAAAAGAAGAAAATCTTTCACCTTTTTCTTCATCAAATTATGTCTTCAATCATTTACAGGAATATTCGTCCAATTTTCAAGGATTCATACAAAGCTTCTATGCACTAATCTTACAATAGAAACACAGAAAAAATGTGAGTATTCTGACATTTCTCCAGTTGTTGGTGAATCAGTGAGAGGAAGAAATAAAATCCTAAGTATGCAGTGCCAACACAGATACATACCCAACGTTTTTACAAATAAGGAATTTTACCCATACTCAGACTGATAAGCAAGATAGCTTTCACAGCCAAGAACCTTTTATGAAGCATGTCTTTGTTGCAGCTGTTTCCCATTTAAAATCATAAGGACTTTTGCTTGAATGATGCCAAAGCAATGGTAGTATTGCACTCAGGCAAAGATGATTTTTTTTTTTTTCCTTTGGAGGATGCTGAACTGTTTAAAGAAACAAACATAAAAACAAATCACACCACACTCTAAACCTGAGAATAACAATTCTTTCCTATGGTAGATGATAATTACTGTTGCTGATCATGATCCTTGATAAAGCAGATGAAAGTGAAAGGACCTTTTAATTCACATTAATATCTCTTGTTTTATAGTTACTGGAAATAATAGGAACCCACAAGCCAAACAGTAGTTTGCATGACAAAGCTAAGGAGTGGTGTCAGCATTTCACTAGGTTTCACTGTAGGTGCGGGTCCTACTGCAAACTTGCTCACTAGTGAGTCTGTATATCCTCAGGCATATGCTTGGGTGCAAACTTGTGCAGAGCTCCAGAGTCATGGCAAAAAGTAGTTAGCTTTAGTACAATTCTCAGAAACTCAACTTGACCTTTCACATAGGAGACGAACAGGCAGCTGTTCTTAACCTCGTTAGATGCTATATTGTGCTAAGTACTCTGTTAAAAAATAAAAGATTGTGAGAGAGAAAGGAAAGCCTAACCTTGAATATTGTTTGCAGTTCCGGGTTCTACAATATTAAAAAAAGATCTTAAGGTACTTGAAAGCATCCAGAGAAGAAAAGCTGGTAAAAGAGCTGGAAGGCATGAACTATGGGGAAAGGCTGAGGAAACCTGGGTTTTGTTGTCTGGAGAAGAGGAGGCTGAGAGGTGACCTCACTGCTCTCTGCAGCTAGGGAGGTAAGCAGAGGGAGGTGCTGGGCTCTGCTCCTGGAAATGATGGCAGGATGGGAATGGCACAGAGCTGTGCCAAGGCAGGGTCAGACTAGGCATTAGGAAATGTTTCAATACTTTTAGGGTGACCAAACTCCAGAACAGGCTTCCTAGAGAGGTGGATGCTGTCAATGTTTAAGAGGCACTGCCATATGCTTTTACTTCTGGTTAGCTCTGAAGTGGTTAGGCAGTTGGACAAGATGATCTTCATAGGTCCCTTCCAATTCAATTATTCTGTATATAACAGCAGCTGTGTTCAGGTCACCCAGAAAACAAGGAGAAAGGAAGGGCAGTAGTCCTGAACTGACAATGAAAACAAAAAAGATCTCTGAGATGAGAGTTTACTGGAAAAACAAGCTTGCAAACTGTGGAAGAAAAAAGCCTTACTGAATATAAGGATGTAAAAAGGAAGATGAGTCTTCTTCTCCACCACCCTCCCTTCCCATGGTATTTGGGAAAAAAAAAATTACTTTTTATTCACATAAACCACTTGACACTTAAAAATACTTGGCTGAGGCCAGAAATTTTTTCTCCTCTGAAAAATAATCCAGAGGAAGCCAAGGTAGGTGGTAATCCCACTGGTCAATAGGTAAAAAATATTGCAGGTAGGACTGGTAAAATCACCTCATCTACCATTTGCTGATTCTCAAATGTGTTCTGAATAGTGGCTGTGCCTCAGAAATTTTCCATTCTGAAAGGCTGACTCAGATTCAATATTTCTGCTGACGATTCCAGACAGAAAAAAAAGAATTCATTGTTTCCAGTAGAAAATATATTTTTCTTTGAAAAATTAGATCTGGTGTTCTTTCTCAGATCAACCTGGGATCCCTGTATTTTAATGTAAGTTCTGATGGTGAACTTGATGACGATTATGAATTTGTTGTATGTCTGGATAGGCCCTTTGTCCTACCAGAATAGAACTGAGAAAAAGGAAAGGAAAGAAGTCAGCATGACTAAACTCCAACCCAGATGGCTAAAGGCAATATTGGACTGTTTGTAAATTGATGCTCCAGTATATGATTTGCAGAAGCTAATCCTTTACAGCTGCATTGAGATATTCTGGAAGCTGTTCTTGACTGAACTGAATACTATGTAGTGTTAAGCATTTAAGGTTTTTCAACCCAAATCAACCAATGCAAATAAGTGAAAATTCAGTCCTTATTTTATGCAGCAGATCTCCAGCTGCAACACTGGGAAATAATCTCCCTTTATAACAGTAATGTAGTAGTGACCTCATATTTCTGAAACTGATAGATACAACAACAATGAATGCCATAGCCAAGATGTTGAGAGAATTAATATCCCTTTATTCAGAGATAGATTTGAGGACTTCACTGAAGAGATCACTGAGATCTGTGGGTCAGGAGAAAGCACAGGTTTTTAAAACCCACAGTGGATTCTTAACTCTAGCATTCTCTAGCTTTCCAGTGCTAGCCTTCACAGCCTTGAAAGCATTCTCTTTTGTTGTTGTTGTTGTCTTCTGTGATAAATATAAAAAGAGACAGAGGTTAAAACGTACATAATTTATCTAAAAGCAGTCATTGTGTTCCCTCCCCTTTTTGTCTCTGGAGTGATGTCCCCAAAGTCTTATGTAACACTAATAAAACAGAGAGGAAACCTGAATCTTTTATCCTTCACTGCAGAAAACACAACTTTTTATAAAGCACAAAATATGAATTCTTTACCTGATGGAACACAGTGGCTTCTGAAGAACAATGCTATCTATCTTGCTAACGCATTTTGAGCAAACCTGTATGGGAGAAAAAACAAGAGCTGTACAAAACCTTAATCGAGTACATTTAAATTAACTAAGTAACAACAGAAGTATTCAGAAGTCTTTTAACTTTCCTTTAAAAAAGAATAATTCCTTAAGTTTTCCTATATATTTCAAACACCAATAGAAAATGAGGTTGAAAATTTACTCTAAATCTTTCTTTCCAGGATATTTTTTCTCTACAGTTATTTTCAACACAAATATTTCTATTATAAAAGTACTTTTACTTTTAGCACTGTCCTGATGCATAATAAATGCAGTGTGTTTTCAACTTCTACTCAGTTCTAACATTGTTCTAGGCAGAAAGAGTTTGATTAAAATAAATAAAATTCTTAAACTAATTCATGTTGGTTGTTCTGTATATTTCTGGGGGATGCTATATAGTTACAATACATTCAATAGACCTAACTAAAAGTATACTACTTTTATAGTCAGCTAAATTGAATAATTTAGCTCATTAATTAGCTTATGCTTATTAGAAGGATATAGTATATTTGTGGCTCCTAATGAAGCACTTGTTCAGTTGTTGAGTGTATATCATAAAAACAGTTGTGTAAAATTCTAAAAGAAAACTCCCATGCTCAAAAGAAAACTTCAGGTTTACGTAGACATTTTTAATGGTGCAAATAAGAAAGCAACAAAACAGGCAGGCACAGTCAATTAGGACCTGCTAGGAAAAGTTCTGGAGTCTGGGATTTTTTATTTTTTTTTTTTATGTGAACATAGTTTTTAAGACATTTCTGCTTGAAGTCAAGCTCAAGAATAAGATTTATTTTCCAATAAATTAAATGAGTTACCAAGGGAGTAAGAGGTAAATAAAGATAACAGGGGCAATTATTACCCAGGAGAAACAACAAACAAATCATGAAGAAAGTCATAACAAACACCAGGGCTGAGGCTGAAGTATTTTATTCACTTTAATAAGTTTCGTATTTATGATAAATCTTATAAAACTCTGAATTGTCGATACAGACAGTAGGGATGTGGAATAGCAGAGAATCAGTATATTAGCAGAATGACTGAGTTGGAGAAGAGAGAAAATTCAGAAAATGAAACCAACATCAAATTTTTGTTAAATTAGTATTGATGCAATAAATTAAAATGACTAGATTCAGATGAAATGTTAGCTAATATCTGAAAATTCAAGTACTCCCCAGCTAGGCTCTCCAAAACTGTTGGGCAAAGGTGCCCACTTGTGTAAAGTTTCAGCTGAAGCATAACGAACAAACAAAAAATAGCCTGCAGGGCGTCAAATTCCTGATAACTACAATGTCAGAAAAGTACACCTAAAATAAAATAAATTAAAATATAAATTTATAAATAAATGCTAAACCATGCAAAATTACTAAAGGACCCTATTGTTGTTACCTTACAAGGGACACACCCCTCTAGAACTTCATTTTATTCCATTAGCTGTTACTGGTTTGCTGGCAGCCATACACGTCACATAAACCCTCCCTATTTCTGTAAATCAGGACTGGCACTTAACCTAATTTTGCAAAGTGCTCTAAGATCTAATGACGGAATTCCGAGATAGGAGCTCAGGACTGTGGTAAATATTAGATTGTGACATATAAAAATGATTATGTTTTTAATGGAATTACAAAATACTATTAATGCTGAAGCTCCATATTATGTGATAGAAGTGATAAAAAATGTGACAAATTATCTGTTTAATTGTGTCTTCTATCATAATCATATTTTTATAAAGTAAGCAACAAAACTCAGTAATGTCTTCTTAATGTTAAATTTATAAACATCTACAAAGACTTGTTTTGTTTTGTTTTGTTTTGTCTTAAGCCAAGAAAATAAACTATATTATGAAAGACTTTGAGGAACTTTGAGATTGCGGAGCAGTGTGGAACACTTTGAACTGTGAGTAAAGAGGAACTTCAATGCTATTTAAAACTTGAATGCTATTTAAGAGTAGAACAAAGTAACAGCAACTACAAAAATATAATTTGATGGCAGTAAAGTATAATTGGGAAAATGTTAATAATTGCTTTGGTGCTAATCTGAGAATGCAACTGTCACAGTTTTTCACATGATTTCCTTTACCCAGCTATGGTCATGCAAAGTTAAGGTTAAGCAAAATATTCTCAGAATACTTATTCACTTCCAATTACTCTACTAAATAGTGTATTCTCTTTCATTTATTTTATCATTTTTTTACTAGATAAATCCAGTCTAGTGCCAGTCTGGTGTACATCTAATTTGCTTAATTAATTTTACTGTATTGTACGGATTATATCATCTCCTTATACTCTATTACCAGGCACATAAACCTGGGAGACCTGATGACAATCCTTACCACTGTAAATGGAGGTGATAAAAGCATTAAATATCTTTTCCATATCTTGTGTGTGTATCTCTGTGTGTAAACATTCCCCCTTCTGCCAAGCAGGCCTTCTGTCATACGTGCTTCACTTTCTGCACACTGTAGTGGACTCTGGAGTAATGGACCTTGATGGACCTTGAACGAAACTAGCTCTTGTGAATCCCTTTGCTCTTCAGAATAGCACTGAATTATATCATGATCATAATATGCCTGATCATGCTGATGTTCACATCCTAGAGTTCACAGTCCTTAGTCTGCTACTCACCTTCTACACCTCTCCAGGGATCTAAAACGCCAGCATGTCATGGTCAGTACAGCAAGGGCTGCCTCTGACCTTCATAGCTGTTATTCTTCCTCATCATGTCTGGCAGGTCCAGCACAAAATATACCCTACTCAGCCCATTCAATACCTGAGTGAAAACTAATGCAACCTCCATAAATCGAGATGTCTGGCATCCCAATATATTGCTTTCCAGAATATGTCAGAGTGCCTGGCTTCAGAGCTTCATTGGACTTATACTAGTCCAACGTGCACGTGGATCTAGTCTTGGAACACTGACAAAATAAAGGATAACAACTTGTGTTTTCAGATCAGGACATCATTAACTTTGTTCCAATGTTCCAACAGCACATTTAACTACACTGGTATGATTCATCTTGCAAACAGGTATACACTACAAGTCAAAGGACCACCGCCTGCTCATTCTTATCACAAATCATAGAATCAAAGAATCATAGAATCACCAAGGTTGGAAAAGATCTACAAGATCGTCCAGTCCAACTGTCCATCCATCACCAATAGTTCTCAGTAAACCATGTCCCCCAGCACAACACCTAAACATTCCTTGAACAACTCCATTGTTGGTGACTCCACCACCTCCCTGGGCAGTCCATTCCAGTGCCTGACCACTCTTTTGGAAAAGTAGTATTTCCTAACATCCAACCTGAATCTCCCATAGCACAACTTGAGGCCATTCCCTCTAGTCCTATCACTAGTTAAATGAGAGAAGAGGCCGACCCCCCACCTCACTACAACCTTCCTTCAGGTAGATATAGAAAGTGTTAAGGTCTCCCCTGAGCCTCTTCTCCAGGCTGAACAATCCCAACTCCCTCAGCTGCTCCCCATAAGACTTGTGCTCCAGACCCCTCACCAGCTTTGTTGCCCTTCTATGGACACGCTCCAGGGCCTCGATGTCTTTCTTGCAGTGAGGGGCCCAAAACTGGACACAATACTCAAAGTGCAGCCTCACCAGGGCTGAGATTTAAAATCACAATCCTATTTTCTCTGGGCTTTTTTGCTCCAAAGAATGTCTGATATACTCAGTAAATAAGGAAAAGAGTCATAACTAGCCTTGCAGTACTGTAGCTTTTTATTTATTTATTTTTAGCTCAATTACACTAATGCTTAGCAAAAGCAAAGTAAATCCTGATTTCTCAGTTAATGTGTTTTACTTTAAAATGGTAATTATAAATCATTTAGTTTTCAGTCCCACAAGGCTGTGAATGGATAGCTGCTGATAATGATCCCTGAGCTACTCAGCTGCTGCTGATTGTGTTGCTATCACACTTGGAGCCCAGTAAGACAAAGCAGATTATTTAGATCCCAAACACTTAGCATCTGGGATTATGTCTACTTTCTCTCACTCCACATCTACTATAGCAGAGAGGTGTCTCATAGCGTTTAATGAATGCTGATGAAAAAAACAGAGGGTATACTCATCATCCTTAGTAGCATCTATCTGTCCATGAGAGAGCTAAAAGGAACACGTGCCCCCAAGAAGCACTCTGTGCAAATTGTCTCTTCAGGTATCTCCAATAACTCTCACATGTACAGAAGTAAGAACTTATTCAGATGTTTTCTTCCTTCTCACATTATTAATCTCAGCTCCCAACATTCACTCTCACAAAGAACAAAAACAAACAAACAAACAAAAAAAACCAAAATCAGTGGGAAAAAAAAAAAGCAAACAAAAAAACCCACAGCAACAGCAACAACAAAAAGCTCCTTTCCTTCCCATTAACATTTCCAGTATCTTTCCAGGTATTGTCAAGCAATACCAACAATGTACAAATCTCCTTCTCATCCTTTCCATGCCCATGCCCATCCCCAGCTCTCAGCACTCATTTCATCCATGACCTCTGCTTGGAAACCTGGGATACGGAAACCTGTCCTACCTAGGTAGGTGGAGATGGCAAGCAGAAAACTCTCAGGATCATGCTTAACTGCTTATTGGCCTATTGTCCAGACACAGAATGTTGCCTTAAAGAAAACAGCTCTGCACTAATATGTCTGTAGAACAAAAGCAGATTGAATCTGTTCCCATCTGTGCAGAGAGGTCCTGAGAGAATACTTGCTGGTGTGAGCAACAGTAATGGATTGTGCAAGATTTCTATTTCATGTAAAGGATTGTAACAGTGAAAGCTGCTTCCATTCATTTCCTTAAGTCAAAACAAAGGTAATCCAGTATTTGCCAGAAAAAAACAATAATAATTAAAATAATGCTGGGGAAAATTCAGTGAAATACACCAAAGGTTGCACTCTGAAACAAAATACTGAACAACAACAAAAAAAAAACAACCTGATTTTTGATTGAAATTGTATGCTAAAGGTATAACATTTGTAATACAAGAATACATCTGCAAAGAAAAATGAATGTTCCGAAAAATAAGTTTAAATGTTTTTTTTTTCATTTTTTGTCTTGAAATCATTTTTCTCTCTTAGCCCAGAATTTCATCTAAATTAGCATGTTCCTGGGGAAAAGGTCAGTTGTGAACAAAAGGTAATTTTCTGATGAAAATATTCTGTTGGAAATCCTAGAGCAACTCTACTGAAGTCCTTGAAGTGAGTGCCCCATTCCTCAGCTGTATTCACCAGATCATGCCAGACATACCGGCCTCAGTCTGCTACTGTAAATTGAATTAGTTCTGCTGGCTTCTGATGTTTTTCTGATGCTATCAATACAGCCTGCTTCTGAGCTTGTGGACTGAATCTCGGCTTGTGATTAGGAGTGCTCTTCTAACAAGGAATCAAAGTTTGTCCTCAGTGTTTACTATAGGCAGTGAAAAGGAAAAGGCCTTCCCATAAGACCATTTTGGCTAGGTTTGTTCACCTTGTAAAAGAACTATCACCTTCTTTTCAATGAAGGCAGAAGACAGAGTGACCCTGCTCGGACAGGCGTAGGGCTGAATCTGCCTACAGTGATTTTTCTACATATTCATATCTACATGCCAGACTGAAGAGGCCTTTGTTTTTCCAGCATTTACAGACTGAAGTATGACAGTGACAAGTGTCCTTCCATACGGCAGAGCTATCTCTTACAAACAGGTGCAGTTTTAACAGGAGGAGAGAGAACCGAGCTCTTTGAGGCACAGTTGGTGAGGTATTTCTGCTGTAAGTCATGTTACACAACACTGGCTTAACAAGTCCCATTTTATCTAGGTGTGGACTTGAATTTTTTATTACTCAGATTTTATGGTGTATTTTTAAAATTTATCTATTAACGGTCCCAAGTATAACGTAGGCACATGCACATATAAATGGCAAGATAAGGGATCTTCCCTAAAGAGCGTTCAGGGCCTACTTTGGATGAACAACAAATATAACCCATTTCATCTTGCATTCAAAGTATTTTTTAAAGCATCCCATCAATTTAAATCCTCTAGGTGTGGAATTAATAAGGATTAGATAGATTTAATAAACTATGTAATCTTCAGAATGTGATAACATTGTTTAACACTATTTCTTCATAGCAATAATCTCTTTATCCATACTAATAGGAAATGCCAAAGTTTCTATTACCACACATCTCAGTCTAAAACCCTTACAAAGGCAAAACTTTCCCTCAAAAAAAAAAGTCAGAGAAAGGACTTTGTGATTTTACCACTGGATTACTATTCATGTTAAGCAAAATATACACCACTAACATATGAAACTTGTTTTTAAGCAGTGTTTAAATATTACATAAGACTTTTGCTTACTTTCTTCAAGAATGGGAAAAATCATTCCCTCCCCTGAAAACAATGAAATGGGAACCCTCAGGATTAAAAACCTTCAAACATTTCTAAAGATATCAGATCTTTTTAGCTTTCACTTCATCTCTGGAGGAGAATTTGACGGTTGTCCCCAATTAGCAAAGTCCAAAATTAATTTGCTTCTACCAACAGCACTAAAAACCTTTACAAAAGCAACTAAAGACCTCATCCAATGAGATTTTCAAGAGCTAGAACAGAAATTTAATCCTGCTGGTCTGAAGAAATGCTATCTATAGATATTAAAATGCTTGTACTCCACCCCCTGAAACACTTCTTGATCAAAATAAATGAAAAACCCATTTGTAGAGAAACTTTTGCTTAATTTTTACTAATACAGTCAATATTCACTAAAAATATTCACCTGTATTTTATTATGCACCTTCTTATTTTTCTTCCATTTTACCATTATCTCAAATCTCCCATCAAATCTTTAATTAACGTGAAAAGAGAGCTGATAATTGAAATGATCATCCAGAGGTCAAGCAAACCCAGTGAGATTTAATAAAGGCTAAGAGCAGAGTTCTAGTCAAAGGAGTGTAATTTCCAATCAAATCTTTAGAAGATAATTTTAATAGCTTGAATTTGCAAACATTTAGGTAAGTATGTTAATAAACTTTAGATATGCAAATAACCCTGTTGAGGGCAATAAAACTAGTCAGAGGTGAAATGATACAGTTTTAAGTGCAGTGAAGGTGCAGGAGTTGAGCAGCTGAGCTTTAAGCAGACAGGGAGCTCCCTAAGATCTGCCAAGTATTGGAAGCCAGAGGTGTAACAGTACATAGGTGTCCAGGTGGACACTGGATGCACATACTTTTGTGCACATTTAATCCTATAGTTCCAGCTATTCAGAATCTTTCTCTAGGAGGTTTTTTTTCTGGCTGGACAGAAAGAAGAGCTTTTTTTACAGGATCAAACTTGCCTTTTCCATCTATGCTTCTTGCAATGCACACATTTCAAAATAGCAACTAACATCATTTCCAGTGTGTTTAAGGACAACCAGTGGAAACCAAATAAGCTGTTCAAAAACTCAAGCTGTATCAAGGAGGAAGGGAAACTTCAGTTTGTCATCTTAGAATCATAGAATCATTAAGGTTGGAAAAAACCTCTAAGCTCATCTAGTCCAACCCCAACGGACTCCCACCATGCTCACTCACCACGTCCCTCAATGCCAATGCCTCACCACTCTTTCTGAGATGAAATCTTCTTTCTTAATGTAATTCTTAAAGCAAACATGGGAAACAGCATGGCTGATGTTTTTTGTTTGATTTTTTTTTTTTTTTTTTTTACTGTGGTGGTCCCACATTTAGGCTTCATTTGGTTTAGTGGTATTCACAAAATTCTCTGCATTCCTATTATTCACTGAAGAAAACTATTCACACAGCTCCTGTTCACATTTTCCTTTCTGATTTACTCATATGTGGTTGAAAGCACCACCTTCTGGCCAGTTCACATTGACATTTAAGCAGCAAGAAGCTGAAACTCCACATATGCTTTTACTTAGCATAAATCACAAGAAAAAAAAAGCACATTTTTGTTATTGCAAGAGTGATAGCTTAATATATGCAGTTGCACTAGAAAAAAATATAAGTTCATTCAACAATATAAGATCTGATTTTTTTCTGTAATATTAAAATTCATGATTTAAAGTCCTGGGAAAGAAAAAAAAAATGTGAGTAAAAGCTGTCAGTGAATATCTTGGAAGACTTTCACACTCCCATTTTATATATATATACATATATACTTATATACACCAGATATTTGGTAAAAAATAGCCCATCCCACAGAGTATGAATACATTTTTTTTTATCTTAATATATGCATGCATCTTTGAAATTATTAAGATTAGTTTCATGTCTAAAGCATATGCAGGTGTAATTGGAACTGGTAGCTGACAGTAAATTTGCAGCATCTGCAATTGCAGTTGTTGTGTATCCTGCTACATTTCCTATAACTATCATAAAATCTGGAAAGAGACTAACAATTTAAGACCTGTCACAGTATTATTAAGGGGTTATTTAGCAGAAACACATGGTGGAGATTAAGGAAATCGTTCTGCACTGCTCTGTGACTCATTCAGCTTCAGCCAATTGTTCTCCCTTTATTGCCTTTTTCGTGTTTGATCTCTCTGTGGACCCAATCAAATCCTCTCACTTATGTTTCTGTAAAAGAAGATGGATCACATCTCTTCACTCATTTCCTAGGGAAAAAAAAAAAAGAGTATCTTTTAACTTAGGTTCAACAAATGTATCTTTTTGATTTCTAATTTATGAAGTAGGCATATTTTTAATGCTGGGATATTAATTAGCTGAAAAAGGCTGAGTATTTATTCACTCAAAACCCACTACACTTGTTTATCTCATACTTTTTATGTCATTTATCCCATATTTGTCTCACAGAAATAGATAATGTGTACACAAATATCCTAGGTTTGCAAGATATATTGTAGTAAGTCTTTAAAAGTGGCATTCCTGACACAAATAGCATGAACTCTGCAGCTTCTATTTTAAACATTTGGAGAAATCATTCAGATGCTGAGATCCACAACAAAAATTCTCAGTGGTTTTGAATGGACCAGACTTCTATTTATTTGTTTCAAAATGCACAAGCTGACATAGAATGCAGGACTACTACAGAAACTGGGTTTCTTTGTCTTTTTTTAGGCTGTAGGCATTTGGGGAGTTTTGTGCAGCTCTTCCCACTTCATGTTCCAACTTGCTCGTTTTCTAAAGGCAAGCTCAGAATGATAAAAATCAGACCAGCAACTGGAGAGCATTAATGAGGCACAAGACATATCCAATAATGCTTTGTAACCATCCTTGTTAAATCAAGACATGACTTTCTGGGAGCTGTGCAATTATACCTCCTTGCCACTGAACACCTCATGCCTTGTTAATGCTTTTTGTTTGCAGCACCACTGCCCATTTACGTTCACCAGGTGATATTGGCACATGGCTTGGTTTAAAGTAATATTGTAAACTTTCTACCAGAGGCGGAGAGCTGTAAATTCTGTATTACCAAGGGCAGAACCAAGGGAGTATCTTAACAACTTCACTATGGAGGCCATTCTGCTTAATTAAAGAGGTCCAGCTTAAGGCAAAGAAGCAAGTGAAACTCGAATCAGGATGAGCTGGAAGTCAGTTGGAGTACACAATATAGGATGCATTTCATTTGTGTCTGCTGAGGAATGTGAGCAGTCCTGTCTGGTGTTATGAGCTCAGAGAGACCCAGGTACAGCTCACGGCCATGGGGGTTATGATTCCTCGTCAAGTATATAGCTCAGACCCAGCCACCTATTTCCTCTAAATGTGCTCCTCTGCCATTTGTAATGATTGACCAAGCTCTACAATATACTGTCAAGTGTACAGAACAGATGGCCCGTCATTTCTTCCACTTTCTCTACAATTTAATATCCCCTTTGCCTTCTGAAGTACTGCACTTCTCTGCTATAATCATAATGCCCAGTACTGAAAACACTAAACAAAAGCAGCTCAGCCAGTCACTGATATCTATCCCAGCGATTTCTCATGAGAAACACGGAGTGCTCATCTCCCAGAAACATCGAGCTTTCCTATAAAAGCATGTTACAGAAACAGGCCCTGGAGAGTTATCATGCAATACATCTTCCTAAAGTAGTGATTAATTCAAAGTAATTTACAATGAGTTATTTGAGCATATATTTCACAATGGTGTGATAAAAGCTTGACTTCATGTTGATTTTTGCATGGCATTGTGTCACAAAGTGCCTGGCTTTAATTTATAATTTTTGTTATTTTGTTTTCAGGATAAAGAAATGTACAGCTGTGATGAGATGTTTGACTATGTGCTTGATCCTTCTAGAAATTAATGGAAGATACATTCCTGGCATAATAGCACCAAACTGTGCATGTTTCTTCTGTTCCCTTTGAGGTGCTAAGAAGACTCACTTTCATTTCAAGATTTTCCTCCAGCGAATTAATTTATGTAAGTGAAATGATTTTTAATTTTCACAAGAGAAATTTATAAAACCCAGCACAGCTCAGCTTTTGCTACTGCTGCTGCCTCCTTCGTTATTTATATGACAATACAATACAGCAAAGCAGGAATACGAAGCCGTGCTGACAGAAAATGAAGATAGCATAAACAATACAGATTGCAGCAGTAAAAGAAAAGCCCGATATAAACCACAAGTGGAATCGAGAAAAGAGAAAACTATGAAATATCAGATTGTTGAGAATGAGATCAGCATCACAGTTGCAGTTGGGAAGAAGAGAATACCAGTGTGATTTAGTGCCGGTTTCCTTTTCCTGCTTTCAGTTACCTGCCTCTAATGTTTCGACTGTGGTTTCTGTGGGATCAGGAAAGTTCTTACTTACTCATTGAAGCTACATTTAGCCCACACAAACCCTGACTTTGCAGGGGCTCCTAAGCACTGCAGAAATCAAAGTAACCACTAAATAAATTTTTAAAAATCCACAAAACATTTCAGACAAATTCATCTTTCTTCCTCAGAGGAAGAGAGAATGAGACATGCAATATATGTAACCACAATGACGCTTATCTGGAAAGAACTTATACATTGTAGGAAGTACAAAAGAAAATCTTACAGCCTATCTTGTTCTTTTACTTACTCTTCATAAGAAAGAAGAATATAGCCAAGTTTTCCTTGCTTGGAAACAGAGATAATTTAGGCACTTAAAGTACCAAATATTTTAATACTTTAAGCTATTCCAAAATACACATTTTGAATGGCTTAGGCTGCTACACCCCTGAGCAACCTCATCTGCAAAAATGCTGAGCAAACGCCCAATGTGAAAGCCAGCTCCCTTCTGAATGCGCACCCAAGGTAGCACTTCATAACTGTTACAACCAGAAACCTAGCTGCTTGTTGACATTTTTGAATGTAGGGTACATGGAATTGTCCCTGTTAGAGCAAGCAGAGATAGACATCCATTTGCTCCATGTTTTCAAAGATATTAGTGTATATTTGCAGTCCACTCTTCTTAACGGGTGGCTTTGAAGAGAGGCAGCTGTGATGGCTGGAAACCTTGGAAGTTAAGGCTTAAAAGAAATCAAAGCTACAGTCAATTTCCTGGGGAAGCGTGCTAATTCAGATAAAAAAAGAAAGCAAAGTCAGGTTGCAGACTTTTAGCTGGTACATACTCACCTCCTGTGTACCCAGTGCTTGCTCATTCTGACACTTCTTCATGTGTTAAAGGCTGGGATACAAAGATGTGTGTCCACTGCCTTGTGCATTAGCCTAATTTTGCCAAAGGAGCAAGAAACTAAAAGTTTGGGGTTCTGGTGGTCATATCAGTCTGGAAGTAATTCCAGCCCCATTGCTCCTTCTCCTCACCTGGTGCAAAGTGGTAAAGGTTATATTATGTCTGTGGAACAATACTTGATTACAGTCTGTATTCCTATTTAAATAACTACCAGAGGATAAGGACTCTTTAGCAGGGTCTGTGGTGATAGGACGAGGGGAAATGGTTTCAAAGTAGAAGAGGGGAGATTTAGACTGGATGTAAGAAAAAAGTGTTTTATTGTAAGAGTGGTGAGGAACTAAAATATGTTGTCCAGAGAGGTGGTGGATGCCCCATCCCTGGAGACACTTGAGGTCAGGCTGAATGAGCTCTCAACACCTGATCTAGCTGCAGGTGTCCCTGTTCACGGCAGTTGGACTAGATGATATTTAAGGATCCCTTCAAATTCAAAAGATTCAATGATTCTAAGTTCCTATTGCTAGTGGTCTCAGTTAATAAACTACATTAGCTGCTTATATCCACATTTGGCCACCCCAGACCTCTCTGCTTTAGCAGACAGAATGCATTCCCTCTCTGAGAGGATAACAAGGTTTAGTGTAAAGAGTAGAAGTGACAATCCCAGCTACTACAAATGTCAGTCTTTTGGATGGTACCACAGCAGAATCAGGGTCTTAAAACAACTTTTTAGTGAAAATGTTGTTGCAAAAAAAGCTACTGAAAGTTGAATGAAATAATACTGATTATTATGAGTATCTTTATAATTGATGTATTAAATCACTAGAACAATTATTTTGATGTAATCTCTCTCTGTTTGGGGACTGAAATCTGTATCAGATGGGGAAAAAACAACGTTTTTTTTTTTTTTTTTCCATCTTAGCTCTAGAGACAGGAGTTATTCAGGTAGGGTAGATAACAGCAGGACAAGGGGAACGGTTTTAAGTTGAAAGAGGGAAGATTTAGGTTGGATGTTAGGGGGAAGTTCTTTACAAGGAGAGTGGTGAGGTGCTGGAATGGGCTGCCCAGAGAGGTTGTGGATGCCCCATCCCTGGAGGTGTTCAAGGCCAGGTTGGATGGGGCCCTGGGCAACCTGTCTAGTAAATGGGGAGGTTGGTGGCCCTGCCTGGCAGGGGGGTTGGAGATTCATGATCCTTGAGGTCCCTTCCAACCCAGGCCATTCTGTGATTCTGTGATTCTGTGATTCAGGCATTAGTAATACCTTTGTCAAGGGAGTGCAGTGTCAGTTCCTATTTGTGTCTCAAAACTTTAGGGAAATGGATACTTAACCAAACAGGTGTTGAGGGAGAACATAGGAGAAGACTTCACAGAAAGAATGAAGAGAGGAAGAAAAGAAAAAGCAGACTGGTGACGAAGAAAAATGGGAGATGGTTCTGTCCCTGAACTAGTCATGAATTTAAAAATAAATAACCTTTGTACTCAGGACCAACTTTAGCAGTCAGCACTATAGCAACTATCCTTTCTTGCCATTTATTTTCTCCTGCTCAGAGCTAATCAGGTATCAGGCAATCAGAAGAGAGAAAAGAGAAAGGAACATAAAACCAGACCAGCTTGTGGGTTTGCCCTCCCCCAGTGCAAGTGACAAAGGAATGAAGGAAATAATAGCTTGTACCTGCTTTCTTCATTCATTTTCCTTGGCTTAACTTAGGCTTCTTATAACTGGCAATTAAATTTGTTTCTCCTGAGTATATTGGGGAGACAGAGGAGAGGCTGTGCCTGCAGCATTCAGGCAGGAGCTATGTGCACTGCAGGCAGCACCAGAAGCAGACTCAGGCACACTGCTCCCTGTGCTTCCAAGCACAGGCAGAGACAACAAGATGCTGAAGGGTTTCAGGTGCCCCTGAGGACATGAGCCCTGTGCAAAGGTGCGGTCACATAGCAAGGTGAGCATAGTGTTGCTGTTGCTTATAAGAGCTATTGGCTTTGTGTTATCTTAACAACACAAATCTCAGGACTTGTCAGATGTTGTCTTTCCCTGCCTAAAGCTTCCTACTTACTTTTCTACCCATAAAGTCAATGGTCCAATGCTCATATGATGGTTATTTCCACTTTACCTTTTCTTTTAGCTTCCCGCAACCATGCAATGAAATGATTAGTATTATGTATATATCTGTAAATGATAGACAGAGATAACAAATGATTATTCAGTGCAGAGTGGGCTATGTGTGACTTTTGAATAAAACACACTGGAGATTATGCATAACATGAAAGCAGAGGGCATGAAAGTACAGGCATGGAATAACAGCGGAGAGCCCAGGACTTGAGATAGATCACTCTCAAAAACAGGGCTAACCAAAACAGAGTAACAAAAAGGACAGAGAATGACATATGTAAAACGTATGAACCATATACAATAAATGCAGAAGTAATGTGGAATTGTTTACAATATAGAAGAATAATAATATATATATATAATTCAGAAGAAATTAAATTCAGCTCTATATTTTTTCTGTAACACGGTTCCATCTTGTGCAGTAAATGAATATCAGTAAGCCACTAAACCAAACTGCCCAAATTTCCCCAAACTGTTACCATTTGCTTGAGCTTGCACATATTCTTCTTTTCAGTAGTGGCCCCAATTACAAATATGGGAATGTAATTGATTCCTGATCTTTGTTTTCCCTGTTCTCAGTCTACCTGCTAATTTACTGGTTTCAGTGAAATTTTAACATGTACCTACTACAATGTCTTTACAGACATCACTGCCAAATGTCAGAGTATATGTTTTTATAAATACTTTATCAAAAACTGTTTCACATATGTATTCAGGTCATTAAATATGGAAAATAATGTTTGTTTCCTTACTCAAGGCTTACATCTGAGTAGGTAACTAATCTAGCAAGTTGCTGAATTCACTTAATGACATCAATGTCATTAAAGTTCCAATAGCACATAGACAAAGGAGAACAAGTGAGTTCAAGTTAAAATCTTCATCTATTGCTTAGACACTGTACACAGTAGCAAATAAATAATTCCAGATTTGCAATGTTAATAAGTAAATATACCCACATTGGCATATCAGCTGCAAATGAAAAGCAGCATCCAGCTTTTCCTACTTTTCCTAAAGAAAGAATTATTATTTTGTCAAATCAAACAAGATCTCATTAATAAAATAAGGATTTTGCTCAAAAGACTCTTCATCATTAAACTGTAAGCCAGATGAGAGAGACCACATTGAGGAAGGGCTGATAAAAATAACTTTAGAAGATGAGTCTTTGCTGCCAGTCAAATTCTCCATCAATTATACATTACATGTGAAAGACCTTGCTGGCTGTAGCCTCCTCTTGCATTAGCCAAATCTTAAAACCAAGCACAGGGAGAATCTTTTCATTAAAGAACAATCCGGATCACGCTGAGTCTTTTATTATCTTACGGAGAAGGTGGTGCCATAGTACTGCTCAGATAAAAAGGATACAAAAGCAGGTCAATCTCATTGTGTAGAATTCCTTTATACAAGCGGATGCAATCTGACTTATGTATCAATATATTCCCTTTCCCTTTTATACAAGATACTGCAGCAGTGCTGTGCCTCCATAGAAACAATGCATAATACAAGCAACAAAGATTCCAAGCCAGTTTCTAAAAAAAAATTGTACAGTAACACCTTCATGGAGGTGGAGGGGCAGTATGGGGAACAAGATACCAAGGTTTTTCTTCTTTTATGAAAAAATTGACTCTCATTTAACATACAATAATGAACAAATAGACTTCCTTTTTTATAATTAAAAAAACAAAACAAAAGCAATGTAGTTTCACAAAAGAAATCCAAGGTAACAACAGGAATACAAATGACGATGCTCTAAATTTACCCGTCAAGCACTGTGATCAGAATCAGGTTTTTCAAATTCCCCAATTCAGAAATATTACACTATAATCTATCTGGAAGAAAGTATAAAAAGAAAAGTGGAGCATTAAAGTAGATAAATTGCATGCAGCAACTCTGCACTAGATATAATTAGATGAGACAGTATGTTGGCAGAAAGGAAAAAAAGGAATAGTTCCAAAAGAGAGAACTTACATCAATGGTTCTGCTCATAACACACCAATTAATCTATCAATCAATATTTTATGGACAGATCTGTCTTATTACTCAGTCAGCCTGTATTTTGATATGTCTTCAACTCATCAAAAACACCAGTTCACTTCTGCATTCCCACCACACTGTTTCTACTTGTATTTAAAATAAACTCTACCAACTTGAGTCATTTTTAATGAATTGATTAGAGCCAAGGACTGAAATATACTTTCCCACATCCTATAAGGGCATGTCACATCTGGTGGATCGCAGAGTCCATCACTTCTCATCCTTCTCATCGTATGTAAGTATGCAATTGTTTGCATAAAGCAGTGTAGCTCCCATATAGACTCACAGGTTTTTCTCTCAGAATCTGTCACTCAAATCTGTGGCCTAAACTGGGCCTCAAGGCAATTGAAATAATGTCTCCCCCTGCTTGACAGACAGAGTTGTGTTCCTGAATTCTGGCACACATAAAGTGTGTGCATGTGCTCAAGTTCTCTGAGTCCCTGGTACAATAAAGATCCAGAAAACCATTTAATTACCCATACTCAGTTGATTGATGTCAATTCAGAAGCATAAGGGTATCCCATCTGGTCACTGAGAAGCACTTGAGAAGAATTCCAGGTCTTCCATACCTGCCAGCCCAGAGGAAGACTTCCCAGATACCACTGGACACCCCATCTGGCTCTGGGTGGCAGTGTCTCTCATCATTCCAGTTAATGGAGCCAAGATAAAGATTTGCATGTCAGCCTCCTGATGTCTACTGCAGCATCAGTCCAGCAATCCTGTGGAAAAAAAAAAAAAAATGACTGAGAAATGACTCTATGAGAAGCTTTGACTCTTTCATGTTAAGTCCAAAATACAGAGAAGATGAAGATCCAGAAGCTGCTAATTCAGTTCCCCAGTATTCATAGTCATAGAATCATAGAATAATAGAATGTCTTGGGTTGTAAGGGACCTTAAAGGTCACCTAGCCTCAACCCCCTGCTGCAGGTTGGTTACCACTCATCAGATCAGGGTGCCGAGGGCTCCAGCCAACATGGACTTGAGCACCTCCAGAGATGAATCATCCACTACTTCTCTGGGAAACCTGTGCCAGTGCCTCACCACTCTCTCTCTCTTACTCACTCAAATGATTTGGGATAAACTGAAGCACTTTTGTTGACACTGAGTCATCGGTAATGTCCTGAAATTAATTTGCTGACACATAGAGTGGACTACATTCCCTTACAGGTAGAGAAACAGAACTGTAAACTTTCAAGTCATGAAGAATATGGTGGTAGTGTTGCTGAATAAACTACGGTCGCAGAAAATTGAACAAAAAGTAATATAATATTTTAGCAAAGAATTGAAAACAAGATGGTGCAGTCTCATAATAAATGCCAGAAAATTCTCCCATAAGGACTAAAGGCTTCTCAGATGATCTTTGGTCTGCTAATTCCTTGAATGCATTCTAAAAGAGGGTTTGTAATTCTAAATTGATATTGCAGCAAAGTGTTTATATGGGACCCTTACCAGGAGCCTGATAATAAAGTCTGTAAACATCAGCTGCTAAGGGGTTTAATTTGCAATTCTGTTATCTGCTGAAGGCAGAGGAAAAAAAAAAAAAAATGAGACAAAACAGAAGGTTTCAGGAACCCCTGGCAACCACATCATTCTGTCATTGGTTTGTAATTCATTTAATTTTACATTGGTTTTGTGGCGCACCTGCTGCTATCTGTTAAACTTTTATTTAAAATCATAACTCTTCTTTTCCACCCTTTTCCTTAAAAATGAAGATAAACTACGTAGTCATATGATTTTTATTTTTTTTTTTCCCCAGGGAAATTTTGTATTTAGAGACAACTTTTGGAGTCCCTTTTCTACCTCTGTTGATGTCAATTTTGCAGAGATTTAGTTCAGCATATGAACCAAAATTTCTAGTAGAAAATTACTAATTCGCAAAATGAACACCATGTCCTATTATGTACAGCACACGTTACACCTGTCACATAAATTTACATCAATTATAAAAAGCCATGAGGCTTGGGTCAACCTGAGGGTATGCTTACAGCATTTTCTTTTAGGTGTACCAGGATAAATCTGAAGGCCAGTTTGCCACTGATCAAACCAATGAATTTTTCACTGTTTTACCAACAAAGTTTGGTCCCAAATGCTTCTATAAAGAAGAAAATATTTATGTCAAATACTTCTGTTTTCAATGCTAGAAGGAAAGCATGAAATCCTCTGACCACAGCCCTGTATTTCCATATGCTGTTACACTGACTCCAGCTTATTAGAATTGTGGTATCTTAGCTTAGGAAAAAAAAAAAGCAATAAATATTTTGAAGAATAGCTGAGGAATTTTAACATAGTAGCAACTGATTAGAGAGATCTCAAATCTAAGGAGTTGCAATGCTGTTAATCTAGTTACATCTTTGTTTTGTCACATTAGACTTTCAAATGTGAAGGTTAAAAACATTATTTATGGAGAAGAAGCAGAAACAGAAAAGAAGAAGCTCCGTGAAGTTGGCTGTAGCCTGTATTGGGTTACAAATGCAGCCCATCAGGGCAGAGCAAATCCCACTGAGCCAGTGATTATGGAAGAAAGATACTGCACAAAAATCAGCTGAGATTCACAGAGTCATAGACCCATAGAGTATCCTGAGTTGGAAGAGACCCATGGGATCACTGGATCCAACCACTGGCTCCACACAGGACCCAAAATTCAAACCCTATGTCCCAATGCTCCCTGAGCTCCAGCAGCTCAGAGCCGTGCCCACTGCCCTGGGCAGGCTGTTCCATGCCCACTGCCCTCTGGTGCAGATCCTTTCCCTCACCCCCAGCTGCCCCTCCCCTGACGCAGCTCCATGCCGTTCCCTCGGGCCCTGTCACACAGAGCAGAGCTCAGCACTGCCCTCCACACCCTGTGAGGAGCTGCAGCTGCCATGAGGCCTCCCCTCAGCCTGCTTTGCTCTGGGCTGAGCACACCACAGACCTCATTCACCCCTTGCAGTCTTTCAATCCAAACCCTTCCCCAACTTAGTAGCCCTCCTTTAGATGTTCTCAAATGGTTTTATATCCTTACACTGTGGCACTCAAACTGCACTCCTTGCTCAAGATGAGGTCACACAGCACAGTATAGATGAGACATCCCCTTCCCTTGTCTGATAGCAGTGCTGGACCTGATACGTTCCAGGGTACCATTGGCCCTTTTGGCTCCAGGGCATACTGCTGATTCACATTCAACTTGCCTACAACCTGAACTCCCATATCCCTTTCTGCAGCACTGCTCCCCAGACTCTTAGGCCCAGACTCTACATATAACTAGGGCTGCCCCATCCCAGGTGCAGAATCCAGCACTTGCTACTTGTTAAACTGCATACAGCTGGTGATAGTCCATCCCACCAATTTGTCAAGATTTCTCTGCAAGGCTTTGTTAGTCAATGTTTCAGCCCTTTGGCAACCTAGATATAGGAAGGCTTTCTAAAACAACAGCTCCGAGCAACAATCTAAAAGGATTCCTCTGAATCACCTTTAAGAAATTCAATTTCCTTTCTTTGAATAAAGGCAAAACTTAGGGATACTAGATAGCTAAGGCAGGTATCTGAATGTTGATACTGTTGCTATTCTTATTATTCTCTATACTCTCCATTTCTTATCTGTAAAATGAGAATAACCACACTACATGGATGTCAAAAGAATGTTGTAATGATAAATGCATTAAAATGGTGGCAGAGTTATAGTTAGATACTAGAAGAAAGTATCTTGTTTGTAGATAAATTACCTTGTAATACCATTACTGTTCCCTCAGCTTTATTATTTTTATTTATAGATAATAACATGATGTGCCTTCAACGTGTACAAGGATACTGCACCAGAAATGCTTTACTGTCAAATATCAAAAAGACAATTCTTCCTGAACAGTTTACAGCTTAAGATATGACAGTAAGTAACAATGGATAGCAATAGTACATCCCAGCTCAGCAAACCAAAGGGCAAGGCATCTTGCTATCATCTAATGGCATATCATCTAATAACCAGATATGCCTCTGACCCTCAACAAAACACATAGCTGCTTTAAAAACAAACCAATAAATAAAATTCCATCCTGTTTTATACACTGATGGCCCTATACTAGTCACATATTTTCTCAGCCTTGTGAGATGAAACATCCCGATTTTATAAAGGTTCTAGGGGATACTAAGCAGACAAACAAACAGCACCAGGAACAACATGCATACAAAATGCAACACTTGACAAAGTCAAACAAGACATAGCAGTAAAGGTAGATGAAACTGGAAAGGTTAGACGCATGGTCAAACCTCATTCTCAGTGCTCCACAAGGACAAACCTCATTCTCAGTATTTTCCATTTGGAGCCTTCTGAGTGACTTTGGTAGTTTCTAAAACAAGAGTATGTAGAGTTCAAATGCAGGTTTCAGAGCTCTTCCAAGGCAATGATCCAAAGCCTTGTGCAGTCCATGGAAAACTCCCTACTGACTTTGAAGCATTTCAGATGAGATGATTGTGGATGGTTTTATCTCACCTGACTTTATCCATCAAAAACTTAATACTTATCTAATCTAGGTTAGTTATCACCAAGCTTTATATTGTAAATGAAGAGAGAACGACACCTCTGGAGATTAATGCATCTATCACAGTCATGTATTTTTGGACAGGAAGGAAGCCCTCTGGAAATGTCTCAGTGAATGATAAAGGGAGCCTTGAAACTTGGCTAGATAGCTAAAATTATGCAACATAAATCCTTTCCTTACTTCACAGAGTCATGAAAGACAGAGTAAGAGTACTACTCTAAAAGGAGGCTTAAACTTTAAATTTAAGCTTACCTTCAAGTACATTCAAGTACCTTGTTGAAAATCCTTCCCCATGGCTTGAGAATAGAAGTAGAGACAGAAAACCAGCAAGAAAAGGACAAGCTGTGAGATCCACTACTGGCATTAAGAGCCTTATCATTTTGAAGGAAACACATCTCATGTTCAAAACTACAAGACTGTAGTATCATCATTCACTAAGTGTTGAATTAGATCTCTGCCTAGTTTACATGTGTTTGCATAGATTTTTAAGCCAGTATTTTGTACCTTAGTAGAGGAAACTTTTGAAGGTTAACAACTTGATCTCTATTTGTAATGTTTATCTGTTATTTATACATGCGTTATTTTAGTTTATGAAGATTTTTATATATATATATATATATATATTTTTTTTTTTTTTTTGTATAAGCTCCCCCTGAGAGTTTCTGTGAAAGCTGTTATAGTCGCAGCAGATGAAAAATTGAATAACCAAGGCCAGCTCCTATGTGAAATCCAGAGTGAGAACAATCAGTCAAGGGAAGCTTGCAGTTTCCACATTAGTCTCTTCCTTTTGATTCTTAGTAGAGCACAATGATTTATTTCTAAAATCTGTTATATGGAGCTGAATAATTGGTTACGAATATTTAGAAGAGCTAGATGTATGGGGACCTCTTTCTGTCAGAGTCATGCAGCTCTCCCTGTAGGACTCTCAAACATGATACTTCTGGCTGGAGCAGAGATTTCCTATTTATGCAGTTTGTTGGGTTACTAGAAAGCACTCATGATTGCAACTCATTAGCAAATTTATAAACTAAAGTGGCAATACATGTATTTAGTACAATTCATATTCAAAGTTTGTGATGATAGATGAGAAGCTGTTCTTAAGACCTAAACAGTTTCCCAAACCCATCTTGCCAGTGACAAAGGTAAACAAATGAGAGCACCAACTCTACTGCACTTGAATCTCATTGAATCACTTAAAACTTTTCAGAATTGTGATGGTGCAAAAGCAGCCGTGATCTAAGTTTTGATCTAAGAATCTTTTACACAAACTTTGCAATGCTGTAAATAACTCCCTCAGGTGCAGAGCAACAGGGAAAGCATAGCTGCAACAGATAAAAGAACGACAAATCTCAGCATTTGTGACGGCATCAATCTAAGTCACAGTGATTTATCTGAATATTTTAATATCACTCATGAAGTCACAATGCTCCGTTGCCTTCTTGAGAGCTAGCAGGTAAATAAGATGGATGTACTGCAACAGTAAGACCCAGAAAAAGTAGGCAGTCAAGGTTTGCCCCATTCATTTGTAAAGTTTATAGCACTGAATAACACAGATCATAGAAAGTGTAAATGGTCCTCCATCAGAATTTACTGACCTGGAAAGCAAAGGGTGGGAAATAAACACCCACACTGATAATAAAGCTGGGAGCAGGGGCAACCTTGTCTGCCAGTACCTGAAATATTTTACTGTGGGTCAGCACATTCTTGCTAAACAATTTATTGTCCTGTGTTGTATAATTAAATAAATTGTCAGCCAGAAGTTGTTTCTTTGCACTAGTCTGAGTAGATACCGTATTTTTGAAGCATCCTTCGATGGCCTATTTAAGTCTGTCTGCTCAAATGAGAGTAACAGAAAGGCCTTTATTTTTCCCCTTTACAGAATTGGGAAAGCTCATTGGAGACAACACAGGTGAAAGTCAGCAGGGAGTGCTGCATGTTTCCCCAGGGGAAGAACACAGTTCCGTGTCATTTACAGTGGCCATTATTTTTTCCACGTGTCAGTTCTAGGAAGAGGTATTATAGTCCCTGTAAAACATACTAGTCCTGGAAACACCTACCTGATACTGCTTCCAATACATGGAAATAGAACTGATGCTCTAAAAACATCATCCAATATGTATTTTGAAAACCTCACTAAGAGAGATCAAGAACATCAGCAAACTCCAGATCTCAGGAGCAGTGTGACACGCAGCAAGGTAAATGTTCATCCAGCTCTGTGAAATGGATCATTTCTGATGCATTTGAAGAAAGTTAAGCAAATAAACAAAAGCATATTCAATTGTGCTTGCCAATTATACTGAAATTTCATCATAGATTTAATTCCAACGTCATGAGAAGGTGTCTTGGTTTTCTTGGTAACCAAGTCTCCTTCAGAATTAAATCCTTCAGATTAAATTCCTTCAGATTAAATCTTATTTCTCCAGAAGGCTAAGAAAAGTTCTTAAGCTTGGTAGTACTTTATCTCTTAGCATCAGTGAAAAGTCCCCTTTTATTCCAACCTTTGTTCTTAAGTACATGACCTTCTTACAGGCGTGCCCTTCTGATGACAGCACCTCCTCTGTCCGCATAACTCTTCCTCCTCCTTTGCAGTTTCTTAAATTACTGGCATATATCCTTAACATATGTTATGCATCTCTCTTTATCAAGCATTATGGGAGGATTGAAGAGAAACCAGTGTGAAGGCAGCACCCCTTGCACTATTCACATGTAAAACTGTTTCAGCACCGAAGTACTAAGAACCAGTCTGTGGAAACTGAACTGAATGACCAAATTAGTAATTTTTATTTGTATCCACATTAATAAATAAATAAATAAATAATCTTACTCAGGATTTTCAGAAAGAAGACAAAAATGGAGGTGACAAAGTAAAAATATTTGGTTTCTGGAACAAACACCAAAAAATCCTCGAATTCCGAAGTGTATTAGTGTGTTGTTCACCAAGTTTTAGTTGCAGTTGTTTGTGGCATACAATCTATATTCCCTTAACGTCTGGACAGCCAGATGGAGATCAGAATTACCTTTACTAGATGCAGTACCTACTATGAACTGAAAACCAATGCAGAAAAAAAAAAAAAAAAGAAAAAAAAAAGAAAGAAAGAAAGAAAGAAAAACAACAACCCCAGAATTGGTAACCTCTTTCTACAGAGGAAAGCGTTTGCAGAGAGGTCAAACAGGAGGCCTGGAACAGATCTGGGACTTGAACTTGTGTCTTCTACAGGGAGATGACTGCCTCAATAACAAGATTTTTTTTTCGGAAAGCACTGAATAAAAATCAATCCAATTTTAAATCTAACTTTAACAGACCCACTGTGTCAGTACTTTACTTTCATACTCTGCGCACATTTTGTATTCATTGAACTGAATGGTTAAAAATTTTCCACATTACTCACCTTTCTAAAAATGTTTAATAACATTTAATAATTCAGTTTTCAAATAGTGGAAAGGCTTCTAATTATTTTTCAATTAAAATGTCACATTCTTCAGAGTGTTTATGTTATTTGCATAAACCTCTCTTATTTTCCTTCAACTTAAACAAACTTCTATTCATGCTATTCATGCACTGTTATGAGTTATTTCTACAGCTGCTCTTCTGGAGAGGGGAATTTGATATAATTGCCTTAAATATTTCTTTGCATGACTAAGTACACCTTTGGTAGAGTAATTGAGTTTACAGGGCACATAATATACAGCTAAAGTGATGAAAAACAACAAATTCAGGGTATTGTTAACAACTATAGGATTCCGTGCTATGTTGAGGGTGAACAAAAAATTTTTGAGTTTGGTGACTCATATTTAATTTTGAAATATTACAGCAGCTCTTCAGGTGACCAGTACCTTCATGCCACAGCCTTCTCTATGCTTCAGAATAGCATACTGTCTTACCTGGTAAATGAGATAATGTAACTTACTTGACTTGGCAGCAGGCTACCAAATGACCAAGTCACCATTTTACAGAATACACAGTATACGAATGCATTCAGCATTATCTGATGTCATGTTATATATATAACCTCATATAATTTATACATAGATGAGCTTCATAAATTGCTAATACCCCAGGCTGATACTGGTGACGCATTCTAAAACACTGCCTGATTCAGTAAATGCTAAACTGCGAAAATGAAGAGAGGATATTCATGTCTGGCTGCAGTGTGAATTTAGGTTTTGCAACTGCTATGAGTTTCAGTTCATCAGTTTCCTGGTGCAGCCAGTATAAGAGACATTCAGCACACTCTTATACACCAAAGGAAGGGGAAGAAGTTCTCTTTAACTTTGGAGGTGTGTACAGATAGAAAAGGGCAACTGCATGGAGGAGGCAGGGTTGTGAGCATTAAAAGAAATTAAGTGTGAAATGCTGTCATTTTTAGATGGTATTTTCAATAAGTTTTTTTACATAGATGCGCTTTATTGCTTGTTTGCTTGTGATGCCAAAGATCAGAGACTTTTGCAGACAGCAAGCGTCCATGGCTGCTTCTACTCACCTAGGAGTCCACATTTGAACAGCTCTTTTTATTAAAACAAAGAACCCTGAAAGGCTTCCACATGTTCTACCTGAAAGACTGAGAAAAGTGATAGATGATAGTGTGAGAGACATTAGCTGGGAAGAGGGCTGTTTTTTTTAGACAAGCACAGTAGAGAGTCTGATCAGGATGTAAAGGAAATGTCTTTGCTCAGGTATCTCAGGCCCAGTGTGAAATGTTAGTCCTGTGAATCCCGCTTTCATCACTTTGATCTTTGATCTTATACATTCACCAGCAAAATCAGGAGCTCTTGAAATGAGAACTTGATTTTTCAAATTATTTTTGCCTCTTTAAATGATATCAACCAAGGAACTCAGTGATTCTTACACAGTTTGAAGCTGCAGTTAACTGAAATTTTCCAACAGGATGAAAGTGAGAAAGAAATAGAAAAAAAAATAAAATGAAAAGAACAACCCCACAGATGGTAAACATAAAACAATAATTAAAAAGCTGTTGATATTTAAAACTTGAAAAAGCAAGACTAAAGATCTAAACAATAAACAAAAAAAGAAATCTGTCATGTATGAGCTGGGGGAAGGTAAGATAAAGTAAAAGAAAGGAAAAAGAAGGAATACCAACAGCACTTTTACAACTTTAATGTATTCAAATAGTTGGGGAAAAAGGCAACTCTAGCAACACAGAGACTGAAAAGAAGACAAACTGTAAAAAGAGCTGGAGAAGAACAATATCCATTATCTCCATCTCATACATGAAATGAGTCTGCTAGACAAGTCAGAAAAGTTGAGACCTAGATCACAGACACTAACCTGCTGGCGTGGGGTCTTGTAGCATCCCACGTGGGATGCAGAGGGTGGCAGATGGGCAGAAAAAGGCTGGGCAGGGTGCACCCTGCAGAGCTGGCAGCAGCACACTGCATACAGCCTCTGGTGTGAGGATGGGGGTCCCCATGCAGCCAACTGCTTTAGTAACAGGTGTGGTGAGAAGACATGACAGACAGCGCTCATTACTGTGTCCCAGTGGAGCACAAAGCATCTAGATGCATTTAAAGACCATATTTGAGGTGATTGGCTTGCTTATCTGATGAACGTCTTGCAAGGAGCATATCTCACCCTGAGGAAGAAAAATCTGATCTTTTCAAGCCTTTTTTTTTCTTTCTCTTTTAAGGGTTAATAATACAAGCTTCCGCTCATGCTCTAAACAGCTGCAACAATATCCCCATGGCCATGAAGCCAGCAAAGTCCATTGAGCTTCAGATAGTCTTTCCCCTTCAGAATCACCAGAAATGGCTCTGTGATAAGGATTTGGAAGGGCATGAGCTGTACAGAGCAAACATGAGGGGCTATTATCAGAGGGTTGATCTCTGAGGTTGCTAACCAACTACACTGCTGTGAAGTTGTAGGCTGTTTAGACTGTGTCACGGCGTTTCTTTTCCTATGTTCCTCTCATAATATGACTGCTACGTGATATTTCATATTTTCTCTTGTCTTATCTGGTCTCTGAGCACTGCTGAAACTGATAATGTATTACAAACCCATCTTGAAGAAAAACAGGCAATTGTTTAAAGAATAGACAGGTCATGGATGTTTGGATTAGGACTCTGTCAGAGACAGAGAAAAATGATGGTATTTTATATAGGTCACAGTGTGTAGGATGGACACAGAAGTGTCTTCTCACTCTTGTAAATACAACTTCATGTCTTTGTGACTGTATCTGAAACAAAGAGAAAGCAAACAGCACTAACTAAAACCAAATTTCAGCTGGAGATTTGGGGCATGATGAGCACAGATTGTTATCTGACATTCCTAATAACAATTCAGATTTGGCCATTCCTGCAATGATTGTGCTCTGGTTTATTTTTCCCTTATGTAAAATAAGCTATGATCCAAATCATATGCCAACAAATATTTACTGTAAGTAAACAAGCTATTCCCCATGGAGAAGACAGCTTTAGAATGATATACAGTATAATCCAGAAATATATTTCCTGGCAGGATACTGAGGACAGTATCAGCACTTCTCTCTGCACTAATGCTCTTTATTGACCACAGCATTATCACATCACCCATGTCACAACTTCATCTGGGCCTCCTGAAATCAGGCATTCAGAAGAAACTAATATAACGCAAATGTTAGAAGTGTACTAAGTGAATTACAGAGCAGTTCCAAGGAAAGACCAAGGTAATGAGACCAGATCCACGTTTATGTTTATCTGTAGGATCCAAGCATTTGGATGATGGAGATCCTGTGGAGGACTGGTTTTCCTTTCCCCTGCAAACCAGCACAGTCACTCCCAAGTCTGTAACTCCATAGATGTGGGGATGACAAGCGTCTAGATGAGCCAAGCACAAACACTGCAGCACTCAGGAGAAACAGGAGCAACAGGAAACTAGATTTCCTGGAGACATTTGCTAAATGATGTTTCTAACGAGCCAGACAGAAAGATCACGTAGATGGTGGTTCTGTACTGCCTGGAAAATTCTGGGACTTTGTTCAGCAACTCAGTAAATCATAGGTGCCAATTAGGTATATACCATAATCGGGTTTTATTGCAGCTGACTGCTTGTGAGGGTCACTGATATTCATTCACAGCAAGTGGAAGCCATGACATAGTTGGAGAGTGCAATTTTTCTCCATTTACTACAAAGGGACTGTAGACAACAAGCTCAGATGTAGCTCTTTACACAGCAGACATCTAAATTTGATGAGACTTGTCCCACTTTACCTATCTGTACCAAATCACAAACTCATTTCTGGTCATGAAAATTTTCTATGCCTCCCCTGTGGTCATTCAGCTACTACTTTAAACACGTAATTCAAGAGTTGTGAAAGGAAAGCACTGGAGAACAATCAACCAGCATTAACAACATGCATTTCTCCTTTTTATTCCAGCCAGAGCAGATCAGGAAGGGTGATCTAGTTTACACAGTAGCTCTCTATCCCTTATAATGACATAAAACAAGAAGTACAAATAGAACGAAGTAAACACATGGAGTAGAAGTAAGCAAAGAATAAATAGTTTGGGTAAGAATATCTTCAAACAGCTTTGTGGGCTGCAACAGCATAACAGAACAAACACAGAAGGCTGAGGTGAAGAAATGATCCTGATCTTATGATCCTGAACAGCATTATCAAATCCAGGAGTCTCAGAAATGTGACAACAATGAAGACAGAGATTTTGATTAAGATTTTTCATTTAGGTATCTATTTAACTGTAGTTGAAAATGCAATAACACAAAGAACACCAGGCTAGGAACATGCTGAGCATAGACTTTGGCTAGGCTCTCCCTGCAAGAAACTTTTCCTAGCAGTCTGACTTGAACATTTGTATTGTCTGAGGAAAGGTGTGGCTTTTCATAGGGGGTAGCTAGGGGTAGGAAGTTTCATCATTTGCAAATAAGTGTTCAAGCAAGGAGTTTAAGTATGTGACTATGTCTCCAAATACAAAAATAAGATTCTGCTCAAATCCAGCAATCTAGTACTGAGGGACAACAAGCTCAATCCCGTATATCAGCTTCTGAGTGCCCGGCTGTGGTAAGCTCATCAGGAAGCAGTAAATACATGCACAACAGAATATCTTGGTTAAGTCATGCACTCAGATCCACTAGTAGTCAGATTGGTCAGCTTTGTCTCGATTGATTCCTGCAACACTATTGTGGGAAATAACACCGAAGAGCATTTTCAAGAGGCCATCCATTCTATCACCTGCCCACAAACAGAATTTATGGCAGGCTCCGATCCTCCTACATCTGGAGGTATATTATTTAACAGTTTTTAAAGGCACCCAAACACAAAAAGCATACAGATTTTTAACAACATTTCCTGTGTAGCATATAGGATATTATTATGCAGTTTAGTAAACTCAGATTAATTGGTAGTTATTCTGACCTTTCATTAGTAGTTTGTTCTAATGTAAGATTTTTCAATAAAGCAATGATGGAACACACTAACGCTGCCAGTTTACCTCACTTTTATAAAATATTGTGGCAATTCCTTTGCTAGACATTATGATAAAACGCGATATCTTTTCTGACAGATTAGAGGGCTGGTATCTTGGCTGACAGCTTTGTTTCAAACAGAAGAAAAAAGACATCACTACCCACATTGAATATGATATCTTTTTGTAGAACATATTTCCAGCCATTACCTGAAACAATACAAAACACTTTGTTGGACTTCAAACAACAAAACAGATACTGCAGTTTCAGACCTCATGGAGGACTAGTTCATTGGACGTGTCTGGAAGTCCTCGTATGTAATAATCTGTAGCTCACAAACTGCCATAAGTATTGTTTTCTGATCTGATTCCAATGAATGTAGCAGTTCAAACTTGTTAAACAAAGCAAAGGTCTGCTTAGTGCAATTGATAAAGCAAATTCTTTTCTATTTTTAACACTGGCATGAGCATACTAGGATACATCTTCTACTCCTGGAAATTTAATCCCACAATTAAAATAATGGACAAAGATGGGGTATTTACCTTTATGATCAGATGTCCTCTTTTTCAGGACACCCAACAGTGTAAGAAATCTCATCAATTTTTATATGTACTAGCAAGACATCTGTTGACAGTGGAGTAGCTTTTATCTATCAATATAGTCCCTCTGGCAATATGTCAGTGCATCCGAGACTTTATGGATTTATCCTTGTAAGGATTTTGACATGAGTTACAGCAATTTTACCCTCAGTTTACAGACAGCAGAGATGAGGTATCTGTCCAGAACCATAAAGAAACTATGTCTAGGGTTGTGGGGTTGTTTTTTGTTTTTGTGGGTTTTTTTGAAACTTATCCTAAAGCCTTAAACACAATGCACCATTATTCTTATCTTATGTCTTTGGGACATCATCTAAGGACATTTAGAATCAATAGAGGTCATTTTGCCAGGTCCAGTGGAGTTTGAAATGAGTATTTAGAACAGGAGAAAAGTAGTTTATGCCACAACTTCCTCTTCAGGCTGGCAGAAATCACTGGAACAAGGCAGTCGTATGGGTAAAATACGTCATGTCAAACATATTCTGATAGTACAGGAATTGCTCAGGTTGGAAAAGACCGTCCAACCACAACCAAACCATACTACCCTAACTCTAGCAACCCTCTGCTAAATCATGTTCCTGAGCACCACATCCAAATGGTTTTTAAACACATTCGGAAATGGTGACCCAACCACCACCCTGGGGAGCCTGGCACATCCATGCAGATCATAATGCTGTGCACAGGCAAGTAGTGCAGTAAACTCCCTTAAGGGTGTGAGAAGCAAACAGGGAACACTATTTTTCCATACAAATACAGATGAAGGAAGCAAGAGCCTGCAGCCAAGAAACGCAGCTCTTTCTAGCACTGTATCTTGAGCTGCAGCCAAAGCAGGATCAGCAGGGCAGGGGAGGTAATCCTGCCTCTCTGGTCTGTGCTGGTGAGGCCTCACCTGCAGTACTACATCCATCCTCAGTACAGCAGACATGGAGTTGTTGGAGCGCCTCTAGAGGAGGGCCACAAAAATGCTCAAACGGATGGAGCACCTCTCCTACAAGGTCAGGATGAGAGAGCTTGGGCTGTTCAGCACAGAGAAGGATGCAGGGACACCTGATAGTGACCTTTCGGTATCTAAAGGGGAGCTCTAAGAAAGAAGGGGACAAACTCTTTAGCAGAGTCTGTTGTGATAAGACAAATGGAAAAGGTTTCAAGCTAAAAGAGGGGAGATTTAGATTGGATATAAGGAAAAAATCATTCACAGTGAGGGTGGTGAGGCACTGGAACAGGTTTCCTAGTGATGTGGTGTATGCTCCATCCCTGGAGAAATTTAAGGTCAGGCTATATGGGGTACTGAGCTCCTAATCTAGCTGTGGATGTCCCTGTTCACTGCAGGGGATTTGGACTAGATGACCTTTAAAGATCCCTTCCAACTTGAAGAATCCTATAATTCTATGATTCTATATGTCACACCTGCTCAATTGCACTTTCCCTGTTTCTAGAATCTTAGCCAATTCACGTGAGTAGTGAATGGATTAGATAGTAAAAGTGAATAAAGGACAATCCTGTAAAGACGAGAAAAAGACTGAATACATCTGCTCTGTGCTCAGTGATTAAATTAGAGCATAAGCAACTCAAGGAGCAGAAGTGTACAGTAGTATGGATTTTGGTGTGGGCTTTCCAGTCTTGTCAGAGTCCTGAATCCTATGCATCTACTTGGATCCTTGAGACCATTTCTGTCATATTTTCACCATGATTTAGACCCACATGAAATAAATCCAAGGTGTAGATCAATTTTCATCTCTCTACAACCCTTCCTACTACCCAGCAGCTGGAGACAATTGTGCCATTTCCTCCAAGCCTTAATAATGTAAGTGCAAAATGACTTCATACTGACAAAACATACATGGAGAACCAAAGGTCCAAAACATTTACCTGGCCTGTAGTCCATCTCTGTCCTTTGAGATTAATTTCATTCTTCCTTTCTACAATTTGTAGCCTCTCTTTCAATCCCATAAGTCACAAATGCAGTGTACAATTTTCTGAGATAAATGCAACCCTTTGCTTCACATTCACAACCAGAGCTATGTCCTAAATCTCCACAAGGTTTGCTGTTTTTCATTAGACTTATTCTAAGTAGTACCCTCTTGCTGAAAAGTATTTTTTGTATTCTGTAGTCATGCTTATGAAAACATACTCCTGGGGCAAGGATAGGAGTAGGTGACAGAGGACTTGCATGTCTTTTTTTTCTCACTATAGTGTACAGCATCAGTTTTTGACAGTCTCTAGTCTTTAATGAGAGTATTTATGGCTAGATCTGGATCAAACATTATGAATTTTTTCAACTTGAACTTTTATATGGCATGAGCTTTTGCATTTAGCTTATTGCATTTTGTAACATAAAAATGATGAGCAACATGTGCTGTTTTACTATGAGAAAAGATGCAAAGCTTTTAAATGGTATCCTTCAGAACATTCTGTGCATAAATACTTTTGTTTATTAGTGAATGTTTAACAACATTAACTTGAAAAATAGCTACATAAGTAGTGCCATCTCAAGCAGTCCTCAGGTCCTGTTCTATAGATAATCCTTCTCCCACTTAAATTGTAGAGGATAAAGGGTGGTTGTGAACACTGACACTTCTGTGCAGATTCTCACACTTGCATCTATTGTATGTGGATTGAGCAGTGACTGATGTCTATTCACTGTTTGCTTTCTCTCCCCCTTCCTAGGAGATACAGTATTCAAAGTATAACACTGTTGGAAGTAATCTTTACTCAACATTGTATTCAGTATTACATTAAGTACAGGCAATTTCATGTTAATTAAATGTGTCTTGTGCTTTAACTGGATGATGGTGATACTAACATATTACTTTTTTCCCTTTTCTTTTTCTTTTCTTTCCTTTTTTTTTCATTTGATTCCAACTTAGTTTATTTATTATTTAAACCCAGCTGCAACAGTGCTGTGAGTGCTCTAAACCACCAAGAGATCCAAGAAGTACCATCACAAGAGCCAGCTCAATGGTTGGAACTTTCTACACTTTTTGGATGATATAGTGTCATGCGTTCTGTAGTTTTAGCAGTATGGAACATTTGAAGGAAATTAATCAGGCAAAAAAACAAATGGCCATTAAGCTCAATGAACAATAACCAGTAAGAAGGATGGGATTAGTCTGAAAAAAACGCTCTGGAGTTCAGCAGGAGAGGGGTATTCCCACAAGTTCTTAAGCAAAATTCAGGGAAAGGATATAGTTATTGATGACACAAAATCCCAATAAATTATTTGTGCACATTCCATAATAAGAAACTACATCCCTTAAAATAATTTATAAGCATTTGATAAACACTCAAATATTGCCTTAGAAATAAGCAAACATATTATGTGAGTAAGCTTCAGTTTGAGTAAAACCCTCCTTCCAGCTCTTCACACTACTGTCTCTAGAGTTTATTATGTGAATGGGAATAATTTCCGATAGAAAAGAAATGTATTCTTACTTGCAAAGCTGGATGAAAAAGTCTCCATGTGATCTCTGTGGTATGCATCAATTAGCACTGCTGCCAACAGCTTAGCACAGCTTTTCTCAGAATTCTTTCCTTGTGACCTGCAAAGTGGCTAGAGATATAACATCTCCAAAACAGTGAGAAGTCCTGTCACACTACATCAGAAGTTCTGGCTTTTAAAGCATTCTCCTCAAATCCAATAATTTCCTATTATCTTGAGGTAGTATAACCAAAACTAGTTTTAGGAGAAAGTTGGAGTGGCTAAATAACTTCACTGAATGCCAATATCAATGACGAATCTAACAGCTTGGCACACATATCCATAGCAGGGAAGCCTTTTTCATATTATCTTCTCAGTGATACTTACAGTGTTTTACAGAAAAGCCCCAATTATCTCTTTAATATCTTCATTAACTGATATACATTTTGGACTCTGATGGGTCTTCTCTGACAAGATGTTACAAGTTGCAAGTAAGCCAGGTGTACATGGAGTAGACGCATTTTATTAACTGAACGTTGGCATAGAGCTTAAAGGCCTAATACATCACATGTAACCAATGAAAATAATCTACTTTACCTTTTGGTAAAGGGATATAGGGATATAGGGATATCAGTCAAAACAGATGACCCATGAGTACTGATTGTGGCCTATAATTCAGAGCTCATTGAAAACTACTTAAAGCTGTGAGCCATATAGAAGTTTAAAGAAGGTGTTTCTCTCCCACCTTCCAAGAAAATACACTGAATTTATTTCTTTGAAGATGTCAGTTACTCTCCGCACTACTACTGAGAACTGCAAAACACCTAATTAGAAGATACCAATGTCAGTTATCACTAATATCATTAATGCATTAGAAATGAGGCATTCCTCTTATGACTGTTGCAAAGATGCAGGAGTTTATTTATGTTCAGAAAGTAGCCTTCAGTTACACAGAGGGTACATCTGGAGTGACTCCACTCAGTCAACTGCTCACTGGTGATGCATCACCTCTGGTACTGTATTCAGTTTTGGGCACCTCAAGACAGAAAGGACACTGAGGTGCTGGAGCAGGTCCAAAGAAGGGCAACAAGGCTTGTGAAGGGCTTGGAGAATATGCCATACGAGGAGACACTGAAGGAACTGGGGCTGTTTAGTGTGGGGAAGAGGAGGCTGAGAGGAGACCTTCTTGCTCTCTTCCAACATCTGAAAGATGATTGTAGTGAGAGCAGGGTTGGTCTCTTCTCGCTGGTGACAGGTGACAGGATAAAGGGAAACAGCCTTTAGTTGTGCAAGGGGAGGCTTAGGTTGGATATCAGGAAAAACTTTACAGAAAGGGTTGTTAAGTATTGGAATAGGCTCCCCAGGGTGGTGGTAGGGTCACCATCCCCAAACGTGTTTAAAAACCATTTGGATGTGATGCTCAGGGACACGATTTAGCAGAGGGTTGTTAGAGTTAGGGTGGCATGGTTAGGTTCTGGTTGGACTCGATGATCTCCAGGGTCTTTTCCAACCTGAGCTATTCTACAATTCGATCCTGGTGGTGTTCAAAGAGCGTTTGGATGTTGTGTTGAGGGACATTGTTTAGCAAGAACCATTGGCGAAGGGCGAATGGTTGGACTGGATGATCCTGTGGGTCTTTTCCAACCTTAGTGATTCTATGATTCTATGATAATTCTATGATTTGCCTACAGTTTCTCTAACTTTATGCCCATAAATCTCAAAACAGCTTTTTGTTCTCTTATTCAGACCTGAAAGTTAAGAGCATTAAGTCATGCTGGACCTGAAAAAGAAACCACAAAATACAACTAAAAAGAGCATTTTTCATGGAAAAATTAAGATTGTATGGTCAGAAAAGGTCAACTTTTGTGAAAAAAAAATATATTCTTAGCATTACTAACCGAAGAATGTGCAGTAAGATCTAAAGAAAGTTGTTTAATGGGTATATATTTCAGGATATTTCTTTCCTGAATTTAATAATTTTTCGTATAAAGATACCAAATCAGATAAAGAGAAGCTTTGATAGAAGCTACTGGTAGGTAAATCTAATTGAACTGCTAGAAAAAGAGTAGCGAATGGAACAAATAATTTTCTTTTGTAACAAAGAAAAAAAGGAATAGAGTGGATGCTTTCTTTTTTAACACAAAGAATAATCAGAGCACGCTGCAGTGTTGAAAACAACCATATTAAAACAGATATCTGATTTCACTGGAGCAACAGATGCTTGGCTAATTCGAGATATCAACAAGAATGTAAAAACAGTAGGACATAAAGTCACCCCATGATGTGTCAAATCTGGGGAAATTTGAAAAGATGCAATTCGCCAAGTCACCGGCTTAATTGTTTGAACTGCTGTTACTTTCAGACTTGATGTTTAAACTTTATTTTATCACTATGCCTTATCCTACAATAACAGCAAGAGAAGCAGCAACTCTGTCACCCTTTGGTGCTCCTAGTGCCCTTTGAACTACAGCATCTGAATGCCTAAAACTTCTGGAATCTTGTCCAAAAAGAAATAAGAATATGTGAGAGCTGAACTTGCAAATTACTTACATTTTCCCCTTTTATATTTCATGACTGTGCAGGGCCTGATCTGGATAAGACTTCTGTGTGTGTACTGTCTTACTAATATATCTCATATTATTATTCCTGCAATCATTCTATAGTATGTAGTAGCTTTGCTTATCAAATGAAGATCTAGAAGCTTAGGAATAAAAGATGTCACAAGCACAAAAATGTCAGGGGCAGAGGAAGGATTTGATCCCAGGCCTGTTGGTTCCTTGTCTGGTTTCTTCTTTAACTGAGTTATTTTTCTTCTGGCACAGTGAGAGTATAAATGCCAAATATTTGTTAAAATTTCATTCTGCCAAGGAGTAGCAAGAAGATGAAGAACAAGTGTGTGGACAGGACAAGCAAAAGGAATTTTCCTTTACCCTTCTGCATTAACACATGGGAGACAGTGTCCCTATCTGAATACAAATGTCTTCCCTGCATGGCAAGATGTGTCACAGCATGTAGGACAAAACCATATACACCTAATTTCTATGATTCAGCACATATAGGATTATTTTAAAATAGAGCTTTGAATTGTTCATTTCTTAACCAGGTTTCAAGAAAAGGTTTGGAGGTAGCAGCAGAAAACAGTAGGTGCATATTACAGACTGAGCATACTGTTTCTCTTGCAAACTCTTATCTTCAGTAAGTGCTCACTTTCTGTTACTGTTGTGCTGCTCCCTGTTATCAGAAAGCATCTCATTAAATGATTACGGCGAAAGAAGTAGAGAATTCGTATACACCGGGAGAGATTGAAGGCTCCTCAGTTGCTGATCACAGCATTGGTCCATCTTATTTGAAGACCAATGGCAAATAATGTCCTAAAGTTTACTGCAAGTTCCCTGCTAGGGACCACATCCAGTTCTGTGGATCACTGTTCCCAGTGCAGGAATAAAAGGGATAGAGAGGAAAAGGTCTTGTAAACCCCTGCTATCAGCTAATCCTTTAGAGCTCCTCAGCCTCTGTCCCAAATCCACTTTCAAGTACAGGATAAGAGCAATCACAGCTGGAGGAGCTTCTCTTTGTGGTACCCAGGGATTTCAGAATGTAACAGAACTTATGATGTTTCAAACATTCAGGCTAAGATATGTAATTGACAGGGAAAACACATAAAAACAACAGCTCTGTCCAGGAGGTAGATTAAATTGTCTAAGGAACAGGGCAAGGACATTCACAAGAATAATAAGTGTTTACAGTGGAAGAAGAGAAGAAAAAGTCGGGGTTCCTAGGTTTCTTCAAATTCGTTTTCTGTCTGATTATGCTTTGCTCTTATGTCATTTAAATATTTTAATTCCACACCTTTGGTGAGTCAGATGATCAAATTCTATTAAGTCCAACATCTTGATCCTTACAAATTAATACTTTCTCACTTGTCAGTCATGGTACTATCCTCCTGTATGACAAGACTGACAGCACATAAATGCATGTGATTTACAACTCGTATTACTCTCTGCCATTAATTTCTGCATCTCCAATTTCAAACCCTGGCTCACACCCAGTTTCCTCTAACTAAACTGTGATAAGATTAATATCTTATTTCAAGTTTCTCATTACTTCTTAAAGCTGTTTCCTACCTCTCAACCTTTGCTTGATGAATATAGCTGTCAGAAAACTGGGCATTAACCCAGAAAGGAAGTTTTCTTATACTGTTTATATTAACTATGTTGCTGGGATCTCTTTGCGGTTGTAGTTCACTATTGTGAAGGACAATTTTTAGCTGTTTCAAGCACATCACCAATTAATGACACATTATGAAATAACATAACTTGATAATGGGTGTTATTTGCCATCCATTAAATCTTGTTCATCAGCTTACGCCTAATACCAGATAAACTAAATTTCTTTTTAAAACGAGAAAAACAGCTTTTGGATTCTATATGAAGGTATGTAAACAGTGCATTCGCAAAAAGATCCAGATCCTTAAAATAATCACTATGATAATTATAGTACTACTACACAATAATTACAACATTTTTGAAACAATCGAAACACATTAAGCATAGCATTGAGTTCTTCTTGAGAGACATTTAGTTTGGTGAGATGGTTTTTCCTTATGCTTTACAATAACACACGGAAAGATAGAGAAAGATTTTTAAAAAATTAGATAATATAGAAGTGAGTTTGTTGATATTACTCATAAAAACAAACAAACAAACAAAAAAAGCACCATAAAATAACTGGAAACTAATGAAATAAATTACCTATTAGAGAAAAAAAAGAACACATATATGGAGCTAATATAAAGGTCCGTTTACCACTGTACAATGTCTGCAAGTGAAACCAAAAATAAAGACAAGGGAAAAGTGTATATATTAAACAAAGCTTGTATTGGTTTGTTTTAGTTTTTCTCCCTACCCTGTGAAAATCTGAAATTAGGAACTTCTAGTATAGCAGATGCATGCAAAACAGCTTCTAAACACTGATGGATTTTTGTCCCTTTTTTTAGTTTGGTTGAAGAGGGAAGATATGTAGAGAATGTAAGACATTTCAGTAACAAAAGATGTGCTTTAGGGCTTTGAAAGAAAACGCAAATAATGGAAAATAAAATTTAAAATATAAAGCAAGCAATTCAAGAGCTCAATAAAAAGAGGAAATAAAGGATGAAATCAATGCAAAATGGCAAGCAGGAATACTCTGATATTATAAAACATTGCATGGACAAGTAGAGCAGAACTCAGCAGCTATTAAGTACAAGGATTAAAATGTATACTTGTTCTGATAGATGATTACACAAAGCTGATGCCTTCTCTGTCAATATATTTGAAATGATACTTTGTTCTGGCTACACTGTGGAATAATTAGGAGGTGAATAGAAAATTTGTTCTCTTGCATACTTTATCCAGCTAAATATGAAGTCAATTCCAAACAGAACTTGATTTTTAAACCAAAGTAAAGCCTTGATAGTTGACTTTGGCTTCTTTAACTATTTTGATATCTTCTGGTGCCACTTCAGGAAATCTGTGAGACTGCGTAAGTTCTGAAATCACAATCTGAGTAAGTAAACCAATGGTGGATTGAGGTCTAATAGAATAGAGTAGAGTGGAATGGAATGGGATGGAATAGAATAGAATAGAATAGAATAGAATAGAATAGAATAGAATAGAATAGAATAGAGCAGAACAGAAATATCATCTAACCAGGGCTGATCAGAAGTTAAAGCACAGACATGGGACATCAACCAAGCATGTTTCAGTGTTTTACCACCCTCACGGTAAAGAAACATTTCCTACTGTCTGACCATCCTCTGGCACAGTTCCGTGCTGTTCCTTTTCTTCCATCAGTTCCAAGAGCAGAACCCAGCACCTCCCCCCGCTTCCCCTCATGAGGGAGCTGCAGGGAGCAGTGAGGTCGCCTCTCAATCTGCTTTTCTTTGGACTGAAAATCCCAAGTGTACTCAGTCTCTTCTTACAGGACATGCCCTGTTATCATCTGTGTTGCCCTCTGGGCATTTTCAAGGATCTCTGTATACTTCTCATTCTTTTTAACCATACGCATTATTTGAAATGAGGCCACATTAATGCTAAATATAGTGGAAGAGTCACGTCTTTTGACTTTATATAGACCATGTATAGAATATGAGAAAGAGTTATAAACAGCTTACATGACTAGAAGAACTAGTCATTTGGAGAATAAACTTTTTGCATGGAATTATATCCTGTTGACGTTCAGCTTTAACCACATAGTAGGGCACTGTCTGGTCTGATCCAAAGCTTTCAGATCTTAGTGGAGATCCAGGATTAGGCAGTCCCTCTTTCACATGAAACTCTGTAGCAGAGTAACTAAGTCAATGTAATTTTTTACCTAGTAATAAGAATGCAAACATCTAATAGGGAGACACTTACACCAGTCAAAGCTTTACTTCCATTTTGTGAGCTGAAAATGGGCCTTTGAAGTGAGCTGATATAAACTGGTTTGAGTGTGTCCAAGGTGTAACACTATGTAGTTCAATTGCTTTAGTTGCACCAGGACAACTTGTCTAATAAACGTAGTGAGTTAGAAGTGTGCTCAGATGAACACAGATTTACCTTGGGGCTGAAAACCACACTGTATCTTAGTGAGCAGCCTCCAATCTGTAATTTGGTTGGCATTTAGAAAGAAGTCTGAAAAGGAGATGGAACTTTAAGTGAGCCAGGGAATGATTTCAGATTTATTTAATCAGCAGAGGACGTGAGCTTTCAGAATTTTTTCCCATGAGAAAAAATTCCATTTGTCTGCCTTCTCTAAAGCCCTCTGCCTGATCATACAGTGCCTTCAGATCACTTGTGGTTCAACTTTCTGCTTCCACAGTCTCCTGAAATCTTGCACAAAAAAACTTTTAGGAGAAAAGTTGCTCAGTAAGACAAGAAACAGTCTTGGCAGAACTCACTGTTCATACATGAATTCATTTGTACCTAATGTAAGCTTCATAACTAAGAGCTGGGTATTTTAAACACCAAAACATTTAAGTTAGGATGGAGTTAAACAAATTGGCTTAATTCTACATCCTCACTGACAGAAGGCAAGAGTGGCTTTCTGGAAGCAAAGTAAGCTACACTGTGTTGACATCAGTGGAAATAAGGAGAAGGATCAGATCCATTCCAGATGCATTTTAAGGTCTCCTTCCTACCTATGCCAAAGTCAATGAGAAGAAGAAAGGTCATCGTCCCCAGCATACAAAACAGGGTAAGAGTATTCTCTTGCAATCCACCAACATAAAAGAGCAAAGAAAGCAAGAAAGCAGTATGAACATTTTCCTTACCACCATCAACCCCTAAGCTATTCCCTGCATCAAGAATGTTACATTGCTGATCAGCCAGTGATGATCAGAGCATCTGCTTCAGCGTCCCAGTCTGAGCTGATGATGACAATAACTGTGGCACAGCCAGCACCTCCAACAACCACTTCCATGCCTGCAAAATGTCTTCAGGTCCTGTTCTCTCCAAATGGCCATGGCTTCTCTGTCTCTCTGAGGAGGCACAGTGGTCCAACCAAGACTAATATCCCCCTTTTTGCACCACTCTTCGCTACCCACCTCTGCTGGATATCTCCCTTTAAGTCTATTTTGTTGTTCCACAAGAATGTTGCTGAAACTATAATGAGATTGTGTTGATTTTTTTCTTACAAGGACAGCTGTAATGGTCAACATCAAGTAGGAAGAAAAATTACTGTCATCAGTATGCAGTCAGTGAGGCACTGACACTAGTGAAACATAATCAAGTTTTTGAGGCGGGGCCAAAAAAGCAAGCTCAGCACTTTTGTCATTACTGGAGCTACTGATAACAATTACTTTCCTGGTGTCAGGGACAAGGGGTCTTTTCTCCCTTTTGATTTTGACCTTTGTCAATCATTTGGCATTGATATAGCAATTACTGCTTAAACCTATTACAGGGATGGAGATGGAGCTATGATCAATCATTACTGTTTGAAGGACCAGCATCCTGTTGTGTTACACACTGCATGAACTCCAAACAAAAGGTTGATCCAAACACTTGTTTTTTTCTTGCTTTATAATCAAGGGGGAAACTGCTGCCTTGGAATTAGACCAACAAGTTAAATCTAAAGATGTGTCATTTCTGATTCTACAATGACCTTCCAAAATCTATGCTGTTTTCTAGTTCACACTGCTTGTGTAACTGCACCGGGAGAGCACCAACAGTTTTTCAGTAGTTGATTCATGTTACATTAACCAGTTAAACAGGAAAAAAAAGAGCAGTCTCTTCGTACTTATTCCAAGTTGCAAGGTTTGTAACTCTTCCTTTAAAAAACTGAGGTAGCAGGCCAGAAGCTTTAGAGATATTTTGTGTAAGAACAGACCAGGTACTTTTAATAAAATACACACGAAAACACTACTGTTATCTATATCAACCTATAATTCACATAGGGCACAGCAATTACTACCAAAAAGGTGCAAATTGGGTGCCAGAGGTAGCGCATAAGTGGCTGGTAAATAGGTTAAATGTGGCAGAGGACAGCCAAATGGGATTACTGTGTGCAGTGCCAAAAAGGCCAGGTGCTGCAAGGAGTCATATCACTTGTTAGGCTTTCTGATTGGAACCATTACTTGAAGCTATGGACAGCAGAACATGCAAAGACAGAGCTTTAATTTTACAGAGCAGCACAAATAAATTGTATTTCTCCAGTCATGAACCATTAACACTCTATAGGAATGAGAACATGGCATTATAATGCAAAACTCACCTGTGCAGCATAAATGTCACCCTTGGCTGAGGCTATGAGTAGTTCCAACCACTGCTGAAAGTACCACAGCTCTAGTGCACAAGTTATATTAACTTCTTAAGACCCACTGGCTCCCCAGCTACTTTAAATATTACAGAGATACCTAGAGCAGAAGTGTTGGACTTTTCTTCTTCACATAATGAGACATTTAGAGGTGTTTATGAAGATCATCATCTTTGTTTAGAAGGTATTCTTGATATTAATAGTTCCACTTTCTGCTGTGTCCAGTATTGTACAGAAATCTACTGAGCAAGGTCAGAAGGAATAAATCCTTGTGTTTCCGATGGTTTGGCTACAACACCACTATGGACTGATATCCCAAAGTAAAAGGTATGGCTCTTCATGAAATTGAGTCAGTTCAGGAAACAGATTTAGAAAGCTAAAAAAGATGACTTACCTCTCAATTTATAACTAAAATTTCCTTGACCAAAACAAGATTTTGTGACTCCTAGCACTACCTTGATGTTTTTTTCACAACTGCAAATGTTTCAGGTAGTAGCTGTCCTCAAAATTACAAAAGGATGGAGAGGCAGATTTTCCCAGCTTCAGTTTGTGTCCTAGATGGGACATTACGTTATTGCAGCACTGGGTGCATGGGAGATTACTCCTTCGCAGCATGCACTCACACAATCTGAAAATTTTCTGTATTTTAACATGAGTACTCATATAATCTCCACAGAGTGCCTAACTATTCATAGATTCATAGAATGGCTTGGGTCAGAAGGAACCTCAAGGATCATCAAGCCCCAACCCCCCTGGCACAGGCAGGGCCACCAACTCCACCACCTGCATATCTAATACTAGACCTGGCTACCCAGGGCCCCATCCAAACTGTCTTTGAACACCTCCATATTAAAATTTAGTACTGCACATGTCCTGTGTTGATTTGGGGTTCTAGTAGGGGGTCTTTTGTGGCTGTATCCAGACAAAAATTCACATTACGTAAGACAGGTCCCATATATGGTCAGAAACTTATTTACAAAAATATGGCTGTTGGCTAATGTTTTAATTGGCACTTCAACCTTGTCATGGCTCCTCTTATCAACACTAGCAGTGTACAGTTTACCTCCTACTCAAAGTTAGCAGAGTGTTGAGTCTCTGTTTTCTAGGATTCAGGTGACCTTATCTAGCAAGAAAAATTTTCCAAAGAGAAAAAATTCTGCTGTGGAATTTGAATTAATTGCTGAAAACCCTGAATTTATTGACAGGTATCATCCAGAGATGAGCAAGGTAAAAGGCAGTGATCAGAACTTGCAGCAAAGTTACAATGAGTGTTCCATTTCATGCTGTTCACAAAGGTCCTGCAAAGCACATTCCACATCAGTCTAGGGCCAAATCCCTAGACCTAGAAGTGCCAATGTCCACCTGTTCTCCACAAAAAAAAATTCAAACATACAGCTTTGGAACTAAATGTCTGATACAAAACCACTTCAGAAACTTCTCACCTTGCTTCCCCAGCTTTTATTTTCTCCATAATGTCTGCATGTGACTGCATTTACTTCTGTTGGGGAATTCCATTTTTTCTTCACAGTTTAATTATTAAATAGATAGCAAAAGCTGCCAAAAGGAAGGCAATCAGCAAAACTGATCAATTTGCTGGGGAAAAAAAAAAGGGGGGGGGGGGAGTTCCAATTTGCAGTTTTTTGTAAATACTAACTATATACAAGAATATATTAAAATATCCAAAGGCATGAGAACTAACCTGGGAGTGGAGATCTCTTGAACTACCTGAGAGCAGTGACAGCTCAATAATGTTTGATTTATCCCCTAAAGCACATTTGTCAAGAAGAAACATCTCTCATGATAGATAGGATAGGTAAGATTTCCAGGAGAGCTGGACATGAGGAATGATCTCCATAAATAAAGACAGTCAAACACACAGAAGGTGCAATGTGTACATGTATTACGGCCCTGTCTGTCTCTTTCTCCCACTTAAAAAGAACAGAAAAAGAAATTCCTTCTATTCAACGTGAAGCTGACTTTGAAGACTTAGCCTTTTTTCTGATTCTGATTTGACATTAAACTTTCCTTAATTAAACACTTTCTCTGTTTTTCACCCCCCTCTCCCCCCCTTTCCAAATCAAATTGCAGAGTACAGCAAATGGAAAAGGTCTGCAAATATTAGACCAGTTCAGCAAAGGCAGCCAATTCTTTCTGAAAACAATGGTGTATTACAACATAAACATCAGGCTCAGAGACTGTAAAAAGAACTCAAGGCGATATTCCCTTCTCTTCTGCATAGAGTTAGTACAGACAGTTCAACTCAGTAGAATTTAGAGCAGCTCCTGAAATTTCTGAACCTCTGTCACCTAGTAATAACCACAACTACACAGGAAGGACTGCTGACATCCTGTGATACTTTTGTCCTTAGCACACTTCCAGTAGAGCTTCTCCACTGGGCCATCAAGGAAGACTGCAGCAGTGAATTACCTTCATTCTTCAGTAGCCTTAGACTTCAAAGCAGAAAGAGAATCCTCAACTCTCCTTTACAGAATTACAGCCTATGTATAGCTAGGATCTGAACACAGAGAGAGCATCAAGCAAGAAATTACTTGGTGGTGTTAATAAACAGCAAAACTTAATTTATCCTATCAAATGGGCAACATAAAATCTGGATTTTAATGGCAAAAAACTTCAGGTTACCTAGTTCTCCATAAAGCCACTGGATCTTCTCAACATCTTTCCTGTCTTATTTGTGCTCAAACAGTCAAGTAGTAAGCACTGAATTAGTTTGGCTGGAGTCTACATCTGCTAATCTTTCACTACAATTCATTTTCAAGGCAACTGTTTTTTTACAGGATGAACGTGTGCAAATGAAATTTTATTGGCAATAAAGGAAAAGATACAAAGCATTTCCCAGTTCACTCAGACAGGGCAATGTATATAGCCAGAGCTGATTAAACACATGAGTTTGCTATGTGCTTTTTTGTCCTTACTGAAACACAGCCCAACTCAAACAAATTTAAGGAAATACTGTTTGTTATCCAATCAATCTCCATTTTTGCCCTCGCACTTTCTTCATCACTCAGTTACCTTCAATAATTTTTAATCCCTGATGTACATTATCTATGCTTTTTATCCTTCAAATATATTAATAGTACAAGGTAATCTGTTGGTGGTGGTGGTTGGTTGGTTGTTTTTTGAAATTCAAAGTGTGAGAATTTTTGTTTTTGACAAGTGACTTCAAACTTACTTTCTGAATATTTTAACAATAAAATTAGTTACGTGAGTCCAGAAAAGAAAAATAATAATAATCTTTCCTGTATTGACGTGAACTACAGATTTATTTATTTATTTCTGATCCAGTGCTCGCCATGGTCACAAATTATTAATTTAAATAAGAAAATTCACATTTTGATTGAGTTATTCCTAAAATTGTTGACTAGGAACACTTGAAAGTGTACTTGATTTTTCAAGAGGCCTTTTGTGATAATTATATTGCTAATGCTTTTGATGTATATATTTAATTCAGATGCCTAGGTACTGGAAAAATTATTGCTTTGTCTTTTAAACAATGTAAAAGTGTTGTGTCTCTTTCAATGTGTTAATTTCTATGCAGATTGCAGGACAGAGCATATGTCTCCAATCCTGTTTCAGATTTGGTCAGTCTAAAGAATCAAGTTGGAAAAGCAAAGCACTTCCACAGGACATGAATTTTTTCCATGACATCAAGTGGAAGTTTTTCAGTTCATAAAAATAAATAAATTGGATTATGTGGAAGAAAATAGGAAAATCCCAAGTCATACAAATGTTGAGGCTCACATGGGAGTACATGATTGTCCCATGGTTACAACAGAAGGTATTTTCCCCACTAAATCTTTTAGTCTTAACAGTGACCTTAGGATTTTAGCTAGCTCTTTATATTTTCAACAGCAAAGGCCATACAGGATGATGTTTCAGTCCTTCCAAGATGTGTATGAGATAGGTGTAAAACTAGCCATAGGACCCTGCACAAGGAGTGTTTATCTATCATTCTCTGTTACTCTGAAAAGATTATTAAGAAGGATCCAATGTCCTGAAATTTGCTGCTCTGGTTAAAGTGCTCCTCATCATTCCACAGATCCATAACCTCGATGGTGGATCACAGAGTGTATGATCAGGTGTATGAGGGTCATGACTTCTGAGCATCAGGGCAGGGGTAATAAATAACAGCTAATATCTTTTAGGAAAGTTTTCTTTAAAACTTGGAAATATTAACTTGAGAAATAAGACAAAATTGTAGATAAAATATTTTAGGTAGGCTGAAATAATCATTCAGACTTACTGGGAGTTAATATGGATCATTAGCTAAGCACAAATCTATAATGTCATGCTTTTGTGGAAAGAATGAATATTGTAATGGGTCATAGAGCCAGAAATATGATCCACAGACATTTCATACAGCATGTTGAGAACTAATTTGTGGTGTCCCATCTGAAGGACTAAATTTCAAGAAGGGAATTTACTCACTGGAGACACTCCAATCATGAGTAGAAGGAATTGTGTGCTGTTAAAAGGAACTGATCCATGAAGGGAGAGCAAGGAAGTCAGAGTTAAAGAACACTTCAGGTAGAAAAGGGAAGAGAAGAGTCTTAATCATATTCATTACAGATGTGACAGAAAGTAATGGACTTAAGTAGTATCAAGAAAGATCATGGTAGCTATTATGAAAAAGAGAAAATTGATCTAGTAATAAAAACAATAAAGAGCTATATTAGTATTGTCTGGAGAGATCATAGAGGCCCTTAAGAACAAGTTAGGAACATCTAACATCTGTTAGGAATAATAAAGATAAGGTTGGTATTGCTTTCAAGCAAGAGAATATATTAGATGACACCTTGAAAGTTTTTCTGTTTTTCCATGCATTATTTTCTGGATGTGTCTCTCTCCCCTTCATGGCTAAAGACTATATGTAGAGTGTTTGAGATATATATATTTTCACCTTATTTATATATATAACCTTAAGAGAAATAAGTTTGGGCTATTTTCTTTTCTCTCTCCATTAACAAATTTTCTTGTCACAATCCTGGGCACTGTTCTTCTAATGATCTTATGAAAAAGAAGTTCCTCACCTCAGTACACCAGTCATTCAAGGGCGTGTAGTTCCTTTCCTTAATGCGTAGTAAGGAACAGATAAGAGGAGAAATATTTCAGTAATTATCTCTATTCTTCCATGAGCCAAGATGAATTTCAGAATCTGTGCTTGAAACAAAGGAATTATGTTGGTATCTGGTAGCTACAAGGTGCCCTAGATAAATCACCACAAATGGAGAGAACACAGGATAATGGTTACAGACTGCGCTAGCAGTGGAGAGTCTTATTACATTTGAGAAGGAGAGTGCCTGGGAACACCTGCAAGGTACTTGAACTCTATTGGGAATATACAGTTTTGCCCTGTTCCTGACCATACTAAACACAGAGTAAAACTAAGGTGAAACAGCAATGAAAGAGAGGAGTTCAGTAATTGTAGGAAATAATTGCTAAGGTAAGTCATGACAAGTTTTAAAAAATAAGTACATAAAACCAAAAGATTCTTTGCAAAAACAGGTATTTGTTTCCTAGAGAGAGAATAACGTTTTTCTTCTTATTATTATTTAAAAAAAAAAAAAGTCTTACGCTGTTGAATTTGTCTCCTCACTGATGAGTAGAATTCAGCTGTACTTAATCAGAGTCCTGTTTCCTGGCCTTTGTTCCTCCACGATGTGTCAAACAATCAGGTCAAGTTTGTCCAAGCTCACTGAGTGCATTTTGCCAAGCCCACCTCTCAAGCCATTCTCAAATGAAGGTCTGATAAAACTGCCTTACTATGCAGCACTCGTTAGATTTTGGTCCAAGGAAATCTTTCTTTGAATTACCAAACTTGTCTTTTAATGACTGCCTGTCACTAGTTTCCACCCTCTGACTTCCTAGCATACACTTATTTCTAACTCAGAACGAAGACTAATGACAACCTCAAGGCAAGGAATAGTCTGCGAGGCTAAATGAAGCTCAAGCTTTCATCCAAGGAGATGAAAAAAAAATTATGATTTCAGATGGAACTCATGGATTGCATGCATACAAGTCCCTGAAAACAACACAGATTTCAATTAACACCTAAAGCCAAATTTTTGCACAGATTTACACCATCTGCCACCATATTAGAGTAACTCACTAAAATCTGTGGCAGATTTGGACCATTACACATGGATTCATTTAGTTCATATCAGATGCTGTAAAGGAACTGAAAAAGTAAAAGTAACATTGTAGAAACCTCTGATGCTTTCTTATAATAAAAAATGAAAACTAAACTTGCTTTAATTTGTGCTGACACAGTTGCTATTACTCAGGTATTAAGTGAGGCTTTTTCCCACATTTTTGTCTTTTTGTCTCTGTTATTCCTGCTTATACCTTAAACACTTAAGAATTTCTTAGTGGTAATTTTATTTCTATTTGAGCCGCTTGTCAGACAGAGGTGGGCTGTGTTTTATGAAAGAATTGTTATGGACTTCATCTTATTTGTGGTATGAAAACACCACTGAGTTTTCCTTGTTAAAGAACAGTTTGATTGTACTATCATCCATAGTAGTACACATTCGTTACAAAGGTTTTTGTCCTTTTGTGCCAACTATCTATAATGATAATGGCCAGATACCAGATGCTGCAGCTGTGGCGCTTGTTTAAAGATATGTGATTAAGTTTAATTGGGTACTTAACCCATCAGCATCCTGCTCTTTTACTGCTCTGCTATTGCACCTCCAGCAGCACCCTCCAAAAACTGTTTTGTCAACCACATGGTTCAAACCATCCACTTCGATTTCCCCTAAGAAAGCAAAGCAACTTATCACCAACACTTTTCCTGCTGTGTTTCCAGCTGATTCAGAATCTTCAGCACTTTCTGTTAATCTGTTATACACTGAATTATTTTCTTCTGTGTAATTCCAATATCGCATTGCAGGTCCTGAGTGTTAATATTGATCTTGAGCCAAGACTAACATTTGCAAATGTTTAAAGGATATTAGATTTCTCACTGTCTCACTCCAATTTATAGGAGGGAGAGGAGGTTCTTTGATATATGTATACCCGGTAAGAGATTAAGAAACAACGGTTCAAATGTTGGTCCTACCAGTTTATTACAAATCTTGATGAGGAAGATGGGGAAGGGGAGGACAGACCATTTAGGGTGATGGGGAAGGAAAGGGGGTGCCCCTGGCCTTGTCCATCTGTTCTCCCTCCAGATAAAGGATCTCCCAGCCCTTGGTCAGGACTTACTTGAACTTGTTCCTCAGCAAGGTTTGAGGCAACGGCGTAAAAGAATAATCTCTTACACTTGCCTATTCTCTCCTTTTTCTAGGTTCTGATGAGAGGTTGTATCATCATTCATAGTATCTACAATGGTGTTCTTCTTCAGAACTCTGAGATGCATGTCATCTGGCCCCATAGACTTGTACACATTCAACCTCATCAGGTGGTCTCAGACTTGCTCCACCCTTACTCTGTGAGGCTTTTTGCTCCCCCAACTTCCAGTTAGAAGTTTGGGTACACAGAAGTTGTGAGAAACCTGACTAGCCATAAAGACCAAGACAAAGAACTCATTAGGCACCTCAGCCTTCTTCATTTCTGAGGAGGCCAGCTCTCCCTTTTCATTTATCAGAGGGTACATAGTCATTTTCCTGTCTCTTCTTCCCAATCTGTGTAAAGAATCCCCTTCTGATGATTGAAGAAAAAGGGTTTTGCATATCTAAGGTACTTCCATTTTTGTATACCCAGCTTGAAATGATAGCACTTCTAGTTCTTTCAAGCACAGTTGTTTGGGCAACATACCTGTATTACTCTTGCCTTGGAAACCACAGCTGTGTTTTGAACTCTGATCATTTTGGCTTTACATTCTAATTTGAAAAGGCCATGGCCAAGGCATAATTAAGGCAGAGAAGGAGAGATGCAGATGAAAAATTTAATGAACTATAAAAACGGAAGAAAATTCCAGTTCCATCAAGGGTCAGAACAGATTTGGGGAGCAAAAATGAGTGTTTTTTGCTACCAAAAGATTCACTAGCCAGCAAATATTGTTCACAAGAGGAAACAAGAAATATTCAGAAGACAGGAGATCCTGTTTCCAGCTAGCCTTGGGAAACATGAGCTCAAAATAATTCAAGAGTTTTGTGGATATTTTCACTCCATAATGTCTTCCCATCCACCGACTTTCATTAAGATCCTTCTAGTCCCCAACATTTCTGAAACTGTCAGCTATTAGACAGTGTACTGTAAAAGACCTTCATTTGTATCCTTGGCATTGGCACTGCACTGTCTCCATCCAGTTCCTGTGATGAACACCTGCACTGACATTCCTTCTCAGCAAATAGATTTTGTTACAAACGATCCCATTATTGATTTTGTAGTAAGTTGAGTAAATCCTAAACCTCAAATATGGTGTGGTGGTTATGTTTCACAACTCTCAGTACCATATTGGCATTCAGGTTCTGCTAGCCCCTACTAAAATCATTTTGTTGCAGCATGAAGCACAAATACATTTTACTGTTATACTCACAGCAGTGCTGCCAGTTATTTTAATGCTGCCATACAAGAAATAAATGACTGCTTAGAAGTTTGTTTCAGCAGCTGATTTTTAAGCAAAAACATCCTCTACATTCTTTGCAAAATCTGGTTTCATCACGACAAATTCAGGATCATGATGTTAGCCAATTTCTTGCAAGACAGGCAAGCCCACCAGTTGTAGGCAGACACAACATAGATGTCTCTTTTTATGATTTTCGATTAGATGTGGCATATTGTTATGTTTAATACATTGAAATTAGCAAGGCGTGTAACAGCAGATTGCAAAACAGATCTGATAACATTTCAACCATTCTTTCCATTGCTGCTCTGTTTTCACAACTGGAGTCATTACAGCTAGGACTAGGTCTTTATTTTTAATTCACACACACATACACACACACACACATAATCCCCTGCTCTCTACTCCCATCAGAGTTATTTCTCTCTGGTCACTAAACCTGCTTACATTTGAATGTCAGACCTCCAGCATGTGCATTCCATTAAGTGAAGTTTCCTGTCTTCAAGAGTAATAAAGTCTGTTGCATTACACTTCACTGATAAAAGGTTAAACAGGTCAGAAGGTTAAAAAAAACCACTGTGCATCCATTGAAGCTTGGACCTGAAGCTAGTATTTTTTAGTCACTGAGTACAGTGAGGCGCAGCTAAGCTGCTCTGAAGTTAGTGGAAAGCAGTAGCTTCCAGACAGAGACTGACACACTCTTTGAAAGCACTCGCTTTCCCCCCTCCCTGTTAGGGGGCCTGGGACCAAGAGAGTCCTCTGAATCAACCTCCTGTGTCAGACATTCTCTGCTGATGCATGTCACTGCACTGAAGATTGCTGTCTGAATGATGCTAACTACATTGCACTCATACTGGTATGGAGCCAGAAAAGGACAGTCGCGGGGGACATGACAGCAGGCATGACATTAAACCTCCAGCAGCTGAACTCCTTCCTCTTCACTCACAGGTCCTGATCATAATGCACATAGGATTTGACGTTTGTGGTTATGCACAGATCGCTGCAGTTCTGCCAGGAAGGTAGCTGGGAGGTAGGTAAGCAGCCAAACACAGGAGCTTTGTGATCCCATCAGATCTTTGCAGCTTGAGGGGTTTTCTCAGTAAATTACTGCTTGCAGAGTGAAGGCAAGAGAAGGGTACAGATGTTTCTAACGGGTTTATCTCAGACACAGTATCTTGTGAAGCTGCTCACAAAGGAGCTGTATGGGTTACACAGCTAACAAATAAGAGATTGGAGACCAAACTGCCTCATCAGTTCTGGACATCTACATTGTCTACAACTCAAAAAGTCATTCAGAGCTCTCTTTATGGGCAACAAAGGAAAACAGACTTTCCTCGCTAGTAGTTCACCCAACCTATTCTAAAACTTTCCAGTATGGTACCTTAGAAGCACCTCTTTGTCTCCAACTGGGGAGACCACAGTACCTGGCTCAGATTTAGACATTTGCAACATGGATCTCTACATCTGCCAGATGAATCTAATCTGTTACCTTTATGACATTCTAACTGATAGCGGGCATGCTTTGGATTTCACTAAAAATGAGAAAGTTACAGTGCATCCACAGTATTACTGCTATTGAATATTTCATATTTCACTGGTGTTCAGTATTTCCTATTTTTATGCAGGCAAAAAGAATGGATTTAAAATTTTCAGCTTAATATTACTTAATTGGGTCATGATCCTTTGCAAGAACAAGGGGGTAATTGAAACATGTATGCTACAATGAAATTCCAAATTTTGTTCTAGCCTAGAATGAAGAAGCACAGAAAGGAAGGAAAAGAGAGGAGAAAAGAGAGAGAAACAAAGAAACAACAAAAAAATTGTTTTGATAGATTAGGTAGTAAGGTCATGGCTGCTTTTGATCCCTCACATGTTCACTTGGCTCAGGTCCGAGACCGCCTATCTTTGTCCTCAGTAATATATTAACATAAGTGAAAATTTAAAATCTCTGTCCTTAGAAAAGTCCTTGGACAGAAAATCAGGAAAATCTGGAGGTGAGGCTTGCCATTCATCCACAGCAAAGAGCCAGTGACACCTGAGTTAAGGGCTCAGAGCTTCAGAGGGCACTCCTCGGACTTAGGCAAGCAATGACTGATAGAGCCTCAGTGCATGGAAAGCCTTTGTTCAGCACTGGACACACAAAAAGCTCATCTTGATTTGTGTTCTGGGTAGCTCTGGAAAGGTAGAAAGTACTGTTAGTAGAAAGACACCATCCAGGAAGTTTCTTTGGGGATACTTACCCTCTATACCTCAGTTGTTTCCTATGGCAGCATCAACTAGAACTGCTCTTGCTGACAGCCATTGCACTCATATATGTTATGCACATCCACCCTAGAGCCTACCCATCAGAGTACACTGTGTAAGTGTATATATTTCAAAGGCCTGCATTGGTTTAATCCAGGCGAGAACTTCAACCTCCTGTTACGTAATACTTACGGGGCACATGAAATATATTTTTACCTATCTTTTTTTCCTGTGTTATACATTGTTCTTTTGGATGTAGAGTTATTATTTAGTGAAACAATGGACTTTTGAAGACGGTAAACAAACAAACAAATAAATAAATAAATCTATACCTGCACTGGTAACCTTTTATGATAAATCAGAGATGCAGACACACTGCATTATTTCTAATTTAAAGCCCTGGCAGAGTGCATGCTCCATGACGACCTGTTTTTCCTGGATTACACAAACTAATACTTACAAAGCATATCAGAACAACAGTGACACAGCTCAGATAGAACATTCTGTTTCTTTGCTAGGCATGAGGGATGGTATGATTATTTAGACAGGCACGCTTATTTTATTTTCCTTTAAAAAGGATAGATAATTTCACACAGAAATTTAAATCAAAAGACAAATGACCGCTTACTAAAGTGTTTAGCCCACAGCTTAATATTTTAAGGGCTCTAGAACATCCTTTTGCTGAGCAGCCAAGAGATGAACATTTATCAAGGCAATGAAGTTTAGCTTTACAGTCACAGTAGGCATCACCTTTCAGTGGATGTCAAATGTACGCATTTCCATCAAACTGACACTCGCTTCATAAAAAATTGAGCCTTTTTGAGCACATAGCTTAAAAACAAACAAAAACTGTGGAAAAAAGCAGAGAGTTACAGATGTAATTTTAAAGATCATCTGGAAAACATGCAGTGCTAAGGGAAAATGTAACATTAAGCAGCTAAAGGAAGAGAGTTTGGATCTCCTAAGAGCTGTCTCTAAACTGCAGCTTCAACACTAGAAAGCTTTGAGGCAACAACACTTTTAATAGTTCTATTATCTTTCGTTTTCTCCCTATCACACAACACTCCCCCTCTGGCTCTCCTGTCACAGGCATTCATAGGGTCGTGTAGTCAAATCCATACAGCTTAAAAAAATATTCATCGTTCTTTCTTAAACCAAAAGATTTGCTGGTTAGGTCATAGCATGGTCCTTAGAGTGACAAAGCTTAGCTGAGCTATGGGATTTTGAAGTGGTATGAACAGGTGAAGCTTAGTGTCATACTGCCCCAGTAGTCTTCACAGCATATAACCACAACCTGAAGCTAATTCTTAACTTTGAATGCCTATGCATGTCCAAGGTCAGGTTGGATGGGGCCCTGGGAGACCAGATCTATTGCCTGATTTAGTGGTTGGCAACCCTGCCTGAGGCAGGGGCGTTGAAACTGGATGATCCTTGAGGTTCCTTCCAACCCAAGGCGTTGTATGATATAATTCTATGATATAATTCTAATCACTCAGGGTTCTTAAAATTCAGTGTAGACATCTACCTCTGAGCTCATTGCCCTAAGCTATCTTTGCTGTCATCAGAGAGACAGTTACATTCAGAATGAAATTCATATAATGGTTTTGTTGGTGATCGGTTTTTTGTTTGTTTGTTTGTTTGTCTGTTTTTTGTTGTTTTGTTTTGCTTTAAGGGCTCCTTCAGAACTAGATGAATTGAACAATAGAATGGGCAATTTGTCTTTGCTGTCTACAAAAGGAATCTGAGGTAATTATCCCAAACTGGAGATATAAATTTTTACTCAAAAGAAACCCACTGTTTTTGCTCTACATACCTGTTGTTTCTGTTTCAGCTAACAGACTACTGACTAAACTCAGAGACTCAGGTCAGTGATTATATTTAATAACACAGATATATATATCATGCAGTTGGTAGAAGGGAGAACTTGGTAACATCATAGGGTATAAAAGTAGTTTTTATGGACAATTCTCAGTTTATTGTTACCAATATTCTTCAACAGTCCTCAACTTCACTGCCTTTTACTTTGCCACAAGTAGGCAGGTTTTATTCTGCTGCTAACAATCAGTCAGCTGAAACCATAGAGTGTGCACACTTGTGTATGCATATTATCTCCCCTGACTGGGCAGATATCCAACACTTTGTGGAGTGGTAGCACCACCTTGATGAAGGCAAGAGATCCCTTGGCAGCAAAAAGGAATTGGAGAAAATCCTGTGGTGACCTCCAAACAAAACTTTCTCAAAACAGCATATTTTAGGTTTCTCCACCTCAGCATATTTGCAGGGTACTCAGATGTGACACTGGGCATTGCTACACTTACTCTGTGTTTAGCCCATAGGTTTATGAATACGCAGAAAAGGAGTCATAGTTTAAGGATATAATATTGTGACTGATAAATTAAATATAACCATAACCTAGCCATAACACCAAGAGCTATGATTCAGCATGAGTTTTTCTTATCAATGCTAAGATCTGCCAAACTGCAATCTGTGAATTTAGTTTGTCTACACTAAAGAGTGAGGTATCTCAAATGAATATATTAGACTGCATGTTGAACTTTCAGACAAGAAAGTGAGATTAAATGAGACTCGGCACTAAATGAATCCCACAGTTATTTTGCTGTGAGTTTTGAGGAAAACTGTACCAGGAAGTTGCAATATGGAGTTTGCCTCTACTTTAATACTTTATTGACAGACAATTACAATATTTTGGAATCATGAGCTATCATTTCTTTTTATTGTATTCTTGACTCTGAAAGGTTTTTTGTATTGGAACTCACTGAGAAGGTTATACATGTAGGTGTACCAAGAAAATCAAATTAATTGAATCATAATTTTCTGTCAAATAAGAAAATTGGATTCATACACCCAACATATTCTTTTTAGAAGAGCATTAATTAATTTCATTAGTGTTTCAGTACTGACAAGAAGGAAAATAATACTCAATTCGCACCTTTTTATTCAATCAGACATAGAATAAATGAAACATTTTCTAGTCTTTCGTTGATGATGTAACCTCAGTTATTTTTAACTGCAAGACCTACCTGTTCTCACTGTTGAAAAATATCAGAAAATGTTCCATAAAAAAAAAAAAAAAAAATCCACTTACACACATAGTTCTGCGGAAAAGTGCTCATCTGTGAGGGAAATAACTTTTACCTCCCTTCTTTAGTGATGAAGACCCAGGTGCAATCTGTAGCATTAGCCTGCATCAGAGTAACACTAGAGGTCTGGAGTAGAGCAAAGCAAGCTCTAGACAAAAAAGTTGAAAATAAATGACCAGGTGACTCCAGAGAGTGACACTGACCCTACTGACTGAAATTCAGCTACATGCTCAATTTTTAAACAACCAAAATCACATGTAGAGAATTCCACTCCAAGCATGTCTCTATAATAATTTAATACAGGAAAGTCTCCTTTTCTTCTTGGAGAGTAAGGCAGTTTCTACACAACCTTGTGTCATCTATGTTTTTAGGAAGTAATGTGTGCAGGAGCAGGCAAGGCTTTTATGACCAGTGTCCCACACTGGAAAAGTATTTTCTTTCTAAAGTAACCTGTTATTGCAGTGCAAAAAAAAAAAAAAATCATAATTCAAAGGGTAACACAATGCACAGTATGTCAAGTTTCAACTCAAAATGAATATTTACAATGACTCTTGGAAATAGGGTAAGAAAAGGAAATAAAGAAGCAGCCTTTCCTATAGTAGCATGAATGGTGCTGCTTTAATGTTGTCTAGAATTTTGGCTGGAGGCACTGAGAACATCAACTTTTTAATGAAAACTCAAAGAGTCCATAGCAGTGTGAAAATTCTAACATTGTTGTATTCCCATATCACTTTTTAACAGCTTGAAGGGAGGAAAAGTTTCATTTTAAATGATTCTTGGTTAATTTACAAAGAAATTAGCAGAATAAAACTTCTAGAAGGTAATAGAATAGCATTACTTGAACATGTCACACAACATCAAGCCCAGAAAAGTCACCATAAACTACTTCTTCTTGTAGTAGAATTATCCTACTTTTTTCATGGCCACTTATCAGAGACTCATGGGTTAGGACCCGGTTTCAGATGGACTGAAGGCTTCAGATGTCATGTGGTGCTGCAACTCCTCTGACTTCGTTTGTTGAGGCTATGGCCCATATATAAATTCCTAGAGGAAATGTGTCATATGAATTAATCACCTTCTTTAAGAGGGAATCAGTCTAATCATCAAGGGAACTATCTCCTGAACTCCCCATTGCTAAATAAAAGAGTGCAAAAATTGCAGTATTGAGCTGGTTATAAATATTTTGGAAAATGAGGAAGGTAATGGAGTGAAATAAGGCTTTTTCTGCTCCATATAGAGGAGTGCAGTGCAGGAATTCATCAGCTTGAAAAGCCAATAAATTCAGTGCCAGTAGTCAGGGCAGTGAGTTTGCCATGTTCAGCACAACACTGTGTTGTTGTCCGGAAATGATGTAGACAAACCAGCAAAAGAAAAACCAAACAGCAACAACAACAACAAAAGCCCAAGTATTAAAGATGATGGGTGGCAGAAACACGGCTTCTAGACAGACTTTTTATGTCCTTATTTCATAGTCCCCAACAATGGTATTGGATTCACATAGGTATGCCAGACTCTGCTGTCTCTATACCCTCCAGTTAGAGAACTGAGAAGATGCAGAGAGAGGTAACATGAGTGCTCCAGGCAACAGGTGTTACACAGGCAAGGATTTTGCCTACAGTGTCGAAGGAGAGGTGGGAATAAAATCCAAGCAGTCAAAGAGGGGAATTTACATCTGGAGCAGGCTGCCTGAAAAAGGCTAGGGGCAATTTTTTTTCATCTGTTTTCCTAAGGAAACATTGTTTAGGCAGCATTGTCTCTGTATGCACCCTTCTCTATGTTTTCCAACCACCTTCTCCTGAACAACTTCCAGAAAAAAATGCAGTCAGATTTGTCAGCAGAGCTGAACTATCAAAAAGATAAACTTATTAATGCTTCATAAAAGTGAACATGTAGGTGAAGGAGAGAGAATAAGTAGTTTTCCCACTGCCAGAAAAGATGTACTGCCAAAAAGTTCATAGTTATCCCTCAGGAAAACACTACAGTAGACCACACTAAGCAAGCACAGGCCTCATTCTACTGCTCCCAGATCAGCTTATTAAAGCAAGGAAAAAAATTGACATGAACTCAGAAATGCTGAAGGAGATGCAGAAGTTTATTTCAGAATGAGTTAACACTTCTTGGACATTTTTGTACACTAGTTTCACATATTTTTAAAGCCAAGAGAACTGGTGAATTGTTGCTGGACTTAGATGTAAGACTATAAGACAAAGAGAAAGAAACCTTTATCTCAATAATTACTTCAACAAGAGTCTATAGGTCAGGTCAGAGAACAGTCTCTGTACGGTTAAGGGCTATATTCTAGATGTTTGCAGGGAATACAACAACTGATTGTTGTTGTATTGTTCATTGAATAAATGAAATGAAGTTTCATTGTGAATTTAAAAGAAAAACTGCGGATTCGTCTATGAAAACGTATCCACATGATTAATAGGCTTCTTGGACTATTTTCAGCTTATATTCTAGGTACAGCTAATTCTCAGACAGTGAGAGGGGAACTGAAACTTTCTGATATCAGAACTGCAAGATAAAGATCACAAGCATTTCTGATGGTACTCTTATATTTTATGTAAATGATGAAACATTCTCTGGACTGCAACCTAAGCCCAAGGATCTATTACCTCCACAGTAATGACCCCAATGTGTCCACACTCCGTCATATTCCCTCCTAAAAATTTGAAACACCAGACCTACAGAACAAACCACAGAAACTCAGTCTTTCACCTGTGTTTTGGCAGTTTCATGTTGTTTTGTCATGCAGAACATGACTCACTATTGCATATAATACCTGAGTACAGTCATATAGCAAGGTTTAATTTTCAAGATTATTTCTTTTAAACTCATTCATATATTTTCCATAAATTTATTTCCTTTCCAGCTCCTTTCCATCTATACTAATAGGCATAACCCCTCATCTCTCTTTTTATGAGGCTTTCTCATAAAACTCTGACTACACTATTTCTGGTCAGACTACACCATTTAATTTCAGAATTAAAGGGACAAAAGAGGCATGTATCATGTATCTTCAGAGGCATGCTGTTCTGTGTGGCACAAAGCTGTTCTCTTAAAGATAATGCAGCTAAACTTGAGCACCAGACTTCAAGCTCACCACATTTTCTGGAAAAGAATGAAAAAACCTCATAACTGTGCTTCCACCACCTTTCCCTTTTTTATTGTAGTGGTTTCTTATTCAATCATCTTCATGAAAGTGTCAAGCATTTCAGCAGTCCAGTCTCTCTTTAGACTTCCAAGGAGGATTGGAATGAGCCTCATGGGGAAGGTTAGGAGCAGGCTAGAGTGCTGAGTCTTGGCAGACTCATATAGGAGAGGAAGAAATATGTACCTACTTGGGGGTAATTTGGAGTAAAAATAATTTGGGGCCTTTGTAAACAACAGCATCTTAAATTGGTTTCCACAAAGCTCTTCCATTTTTCACTAACAGCTTTTCAACATCAGATAAGTTCCTGAATGCACTAGAATTCTCCTCCTTTCCTTTCCCCTCTCTTTGTTCTCTACTGACTTTTGTTCATCAAAAAGTAACTTTCTACTTTATTTTATATTTCAAAAACAGTAATTTTAGTATCTTGGCCTACATCTCCTCTGAGAAGAGACTTCATTATGCCATAAAAGATGCACTTAAGTAGAATTAAATCTCCTCTAATTTAAAGAGTAAATCAAAATTGAACAAACTTGTACGAAGTTAATAGTTCAACAAATAACTTCATTGCAATGTTAACTTCCTGCATTCTGCATGAAGTCATCTTTGAACACTGTAGAAGCAAAAAGCAAAGTACCTTTAGAGTGCTTTTATATCTCAAAAGCCTTCAAGTAGGCACATACCCACTGAGATTTAGATGTTGAAATATATCCAAAATAAGTTTATTTCACCTGTATTCACATGGCTGCTTCAGCTCCACCAGAATTATGGCCAAGGCAGTAAAGAAAACTAAAGGTCTATCATCAGAGATAGTTAACCACTTACAATCAAAAATGAGAGAGATTATACTTAGACACCCTTCTTTAGATTCTTAATTCAAGTTTCACAGATATTTGCTGCAGTATCTGGAAAAGAATCCAGTCTGTCAGCCTTAGAAAACCAAGATATTGGATTTGAACTCTTTTCTCCTGAGCAGTAAAGTTCACAGACTTAAGAAACTAGTGTAGAAAAATTGTACACAGTGCCAGAGCCAGATTTTCATAGATATGTTGGAGCCTCACATCCACAAATGTAGAAGATAAGGATTCAAATATACTTCAGGATTTCTGTTTAGGTGCCTGAATGAAAACCTGATTCAGAAAGGCTGTTGAGAAACTAGCCATTGACATGGGGTTTTTAATACCAACTCTACGTATACAAAACTGCTTAAGATGAATGAAAAGCATAAGTCCTGAACAAAAATTGTCAGAGAGCAGAATGGAGATGAAGCAGACAAGTATGCAATGCGTTGCATAGCCACTGGACAAAATAAATGCTCACATATGTATTAACTGACCTTGACCTCCTACAAAATGCAATGCATAAAGATCACAACAGTAAATAACACACTTAATCTGCAAAGAGAAAAGAGAACAAATACTAGAGTTCTGTGAATTATCAAACAGGGAATGCATGAAAGAGTCAGCAGCAGTCTGGGAGAAAACATTATTGTACACTTTTTTCTTGGCCAGATCACAAGCTTGTGCAAATGGCAGTAGGTTTAGTCATTTGAGCTGACGGTTTGAGTTTACAAACAGCCATGTTCTGTCTTCTTTTCCCCATGAGATAGAATTCTTTCTCTCTTTACTTTTTATTTTTATCTTAGAATGACTAAATTTCCTCCCCTGTGCATCTGAAATCAGTGTCTTGTCACAGCTTTCAATCACACTTATGTGCATGAACATAGACTTTTCAAGAAAAGAATTTTGTACAGTAAAACTTGGAAATTAGAACATTTGTGAAAACCAGAAATATCTAGCCATTATATCCCAATATTCCTTGGTACTGAAAAAGATATTTGTCTCACTTCTGCCACTAGAGCTTCCTCTGCAGTGAATTCATAATTTCAAATTACCAAAATACAAATGTTGGCAATACAAGAGAGTGAAACAAGGTAGTTCTTTTTCTTGCTTTCTTGTATTTTATCTTCTCTAGCATCAAATGTATCAACTGACAAGGCTTTAGCTGCATCCCTTGGGACACTGCTCCACAATACAAGGCATCTTACTGTCACAAAATTTGCACAGATATCCCCCCCCCAAAAAATTTGCTTCATCTTCCATCCCATTACTCCTAGTTACACCATCTGCTGTACTACATCATTTGTCTCACCTGCCTCGTGTCAGTGTTGTGGTTTGTTATTCTATCCCTTCTACCAAGCCAAACTCCTTTGGATACTTAGATCTTTTTTCATAAGTCAACAACTAACCGACTCCTTCAATCACTTCTGTTGTTCTTCTCTGAAGTGCCTTCAATTTGTCAGCCTTTTTTCAAAGGAAGAGTGCTCAAAAATGAATGAAGCAAAGGCAACAACCTACTGCTTCGTCAGTTGCACAGACAGAAATAGGAATGCTTACAGTATGTTGGATTTTAAACTAGGGGAGAAAAAAGAAAGGTAGATTGGATAAAATCTGTTATTAATATGATGTTGCTTGGAAAAAATGTACACCAAAATTTTGTTTCATTGGAATGTGTTTCTTCACTGTGTGTACAGAGAAAAAGCTACTGCATTTTCATAAATATTTGGCATAACTCTGTTTCCTCTATTCCATCTCTCTGACATGGTCTCCTAATTATTCCTAACTGAAATTCAACCAAATGTAAAATCCATGTGAATGCTTGTTTTCTTTCTGATGTCTCAGAATTAAATAAAATAGTGGGTATGCTAATAAAACACATCATTTGGATAAAACATTATCCAACAAAGACTTCATTGCTCCCATATTTCAAGTCCAATGCAACTAAAACTCTGCTGGATCCACATTCTGAATGGATTTACATTAGACTTGATACATTTGAGAATTAGTCGCATGAAGGAAATGCTTTTTCTAACTTCCCTATAATAACAGCCAGTTCATATTCCCTGTCACAGCTAGAATATGACAGATTCCTAGATAGACATCTCCAAATTTTTCATCTTAAAAAAGTGAAATACAGAAGAGCTACACTAAAAAAAAAAAAAAAAAAAAAAAAAAAAGCAAAGATACCATCAGTGTTGAAAGGGAAAACTTTACTTTTATAATCCTCTGAAATAATTTTATTACATCCATGTAATTACAGATGAAAGAAAATCAGATGAGATACTTTCTTTTAGCTGAATTGTTGTAACAATTTACATAAGCTTTTGCTGGAGAGAAAGAGAAGAGACCGTGGGAGGAAACAGGTGGAGAGGTGCCAGGCTGATTGTCTCCATACACGCCACTAGAAAGCTGAAGATAGAAACATAACTTTGTAAATATTTCTAGAATCATATACTGCTTTGGATTGGAAGGGACATTGAGCATCATCTAGTTCCAACCCTATGCTGTGGTCAAGGACACCTCCCACCAGATCAGGATGCTTAAAGCCCCATTCAACCTGACTTTGTACACTTCTCTGGGCAATATGTTCTAGTTTTATGAATAAAGAGAGAGGCTAATTGCTTTGTGATATTATTATTCAGTAATAACATTTAAAGTAGGATTACTTATTTCCTTCCAAGAACAAATTAGTTTTCCCCCTGCCAGCCCATCACCCGCACAACTTATATGGCACTGAAAGTTAAAAACTGAATGTAAAACTTCTTTATCTGTACAATACATAGTACAATACAATCTATATTCTGCTTGGGAGTTCCTGAGTGAAATTATAGTAACATTTGTGTTTTTAAAAACCCGTATATGAAACCATCGAAATAGGCAGTTAGAAGCCGAAGAACTTAAGAAAAGTTGAGAAAAAATATATGTTTTCTTGAATCAGATTGGTTAAAATGTACAGAATGGGAACAAATTATATTGGTGGGGGTGAGGCTAATTCTATATTGAGCTATACATTTCACAAGCCCCACAGTTTGCCCAGCACCTTTCTTAATACAAAAAAATCATAGAATCATAGAATGGTTTGGGTTGGAAAGGACGTTTGAGAGCATGTAGTTCCAACCACCTGCTATAGGAAGGGACACCTCCCTCTAGACCATGTTGCGCAAAGCACCATCCAGCCTGGCCTTGAGTGCTTCCAGGGAGAGTCTGTCCACAACCCCAATCACTTTTTACCCAGGCTAAGTACTTTCAAGTCTGATTTTGCTGTGTTTGTTGCTTTCCCTGGCAGCAAGCCACTGACAAGTAGACATAGCAGGGCTCCTCCTGCTTTTATCTCTCATTCATTTATCTTTCAAGCATGTCATAAGCTTTTCATCATCATTTCTGAATTACCCAGCAATCAGCATTAGTTCTGAACAACTTCACATGGTCCACAGTACTTTTTTGCACAGACTGAATTTCTGCTTAATGTCACTAACCCTCTTCATGGTTGAGGAAGACAGGCACAGCGCCAACACCTGCCCCTCTCCATTCTGAATCACCAACAAAGCCCCATGAAGTGCTTCTGTAACTGGCAGACATGAAAGCATTTGTCCCATCTCATGACAGGTACACTTCTGAGAAAGATGCTGTTACATATTCATTCACCAGAGGTCAGCGTGGAGGATATAAACAGAATGCATTTATGTGCTCAATGCCTCAACTTTCTGAAGCATTACTTTATCTATTTTCCTTCAGGAGCATGTATTGTATTGAATACACATTGGTTTGTATAAAGCTTTTCTGGAGTCTTCCCTTCTAGGGGGTCAGGGTAGTAACTTTGCATGCATAGAAAACAGCAATAACAGCCATCACATTTTATGAATATATTTCCTGACTTGAAAAGTGTTGAAAGAAAAAGTCAGGCTGCTGTGAAGAAGAGCAAAAATGGAAGTGTTAGACTTTGATTATAGAAATAACACCACCCTGGGCTTCTGGTGACAATACTGTAGATTTTCTAAAGCAGCCACCAATTTTTGAATATCGGCAAAGCCTCTTGACTTGCAGAGATTTGCATAACTTCCCTTAAACTGAACAGTCCCCTAGTCTGAACCTCTGAAAGGTGTATAAAATATATAAACTGATGTACACACAAAGAAACAAAGAGATTTTTAAAATGTCTGGCTGGGCACAGCTGAAAATCTGAGTATTCTTTTCTGCATTCTTCTTTTTCCATAACCAGAATAAGTGATCGCGTTTTGCAAGAGATACTCCATTCAGTCCAGTGGTGGTGTAAAACAGCTTTTTTACACTGAATTTTTCAGAAATGCAGTTTAATTATAATTTCCTACTTCAAAAATGATACAGCAACAGAAACCATCTCCATCTCTCTCATTTGAAAAACTGGTAACTGGAAAGGTAAATGGTCAGTAACGTTTGAAAAGATGTTTCTTTAAAAAAATAAAGAAGAAGAAGAAGAAGCTGCCTGGTCCTTCCTAGGTTGGGAGATTTTCTTTAAAGATATCTAACATAGCAACTGTCTTTCCAGTTCATATAGGACAGAAGACATGTTATAGGTTCTTGCTACATACGCCGTCTGCTAACTTCAGACCAAAATACAGCATGGAGGAGAGGCTGCGAGGAAAAATGAAAATTGAAGACCTGGACAGAATGTTTAAAAGGGGATAAGAAAAGCAAATACTATTTCCCCCAAAGTGTGATGAGTTCATGTCCAAAAGCCCCTGTTCCACTCATGGCCCGGCTGTCTTAGGCACCGGTAGCAGCTGCCACTCTAGTTGCTCAGTTTGCCTTGTGGTGCTGGTGTTTACTGAAGGGCTAGAAATATTATTATTTTTTATATATTTTTTATGCCTTATGACACCACTGAAATTTTAAAATAAAGAGAATTCTGATTCTGAGTTGAATTCAATGAGATTTTCCTGCTTCATCTTCCTTTTTAAATTCTGAGACTGAAGGGACAAAAACTTTAAAAGGAATGCTTGCCCTCTTCTTATTTGGATTTAACAAATCTAAGAATGTCAAGAATATCCTGAAAAATATCTTGTTACAATATTTTAAAATGATGGCAGGTTTTTGTGTTTCTGTTGTTGTTGTTGTTTGTTTGCTTGCTTTTTTTGTGTGTTTTTTGGTTGATTATTTTCAAATTGTAGTTGCTTATTAAAGGCGTTTGTGCCATTTTCCAGCAAGTTTGGGTCCTGTGTGTTATCAGAGACCTCACATTAACATTCCTTATGAACTTGAAGGGGTTGAAATTATAGTGTTGGAGGCTACTCTAATGGTCATTTCAAGCAATAATTGAAGACTTAGGAGGTGATGGAGTTCCAAAAGCTGACAAAACAAAATGTCATCAAGAAAATCAATGAAATCAAGACTGTAATAATGACTGGGAGTTTTAAAGTACTTGATAGGTCACAGGTCATGAAATTGGACTATGTCTTTTGGTCATTAGAAGTGTCAGCAAGAATTATTCAGTTACATCAAGTGAATTTACGATTAACGTGAAAAAGAGAAAATTCACAATAGTAATAGGCAGTGGGTTCACATTATCTGGACATGACAGGAGACAAAATTGGTGAGTGGTTTGAGTACAAGTTGAGGGTCAAAGCTCTGATATAGATGAAAATTAAATGGGGACATAGCCATAGAAGACAAGCCTGCTACTAAAATATGTCAAATGAAAGGTTGCTAGTAGACAATGGCATGCAGCAGAACATCCCCTTAGATGGTAAGGTGCTTTGTCCTGCAATATACTCTCTAAAGGTTCAACTATGTTAGTGCGCAGAAAATAAGAAAACATCCATAGTACGATTTAATTAAAACCTGTGGAAATCTAGATATTAGTTCAAATCTCTGCATTGTAAATTCACAAATGCACCAGTTAAACTGATGCTCCTATCCTTGTATATTGTTTAATTCAAGTTAAAAAGAAGTAAACAAAAAAAATGGATTTGTACTTGTATTTGTATGTCAGCTCCAACTGTAAGCACTGGCAACATTTCCTGTCATAATGGTTCATAGCTGCCATTTGGTTTGATCATGAGAATTAGAGTGTATTAAGAAGTCAATTCTGGAAGCAATAGAGGAAGAAAATGAAGGGCACTCCAGCACTGGGAAATTAGTCACTGATTAGAATCTCCTGAAGTCTGCTGCTGTACGAATTGCTAATTTTTATTCAGTATCATTTAAGGAAAATAGTATTATCAACGGGAAGATGGATCCAGAGCCTAATGCATACCTCCTGTACCAATCCCTTAGAAAGAATGTGCTAAGAAAGACGTGGTTTGGAAATTGTTTTAATGAAAGTCTGTTTTTCAGCACCAGAAAATGCAGCCTTTCTTCATTTGCAGTAAAAACACAAAATAAATGGGGTATACATGAGCTCCTAAGCATCAGTATTTTGAATTGGATGCTCTTAAGCAGGAAAAGTTACATTAGAGCTCATCATGCTCAGAAAGCAACTTTAGCATGAAAACATTATACAGAAGTGTAGCTGGCATTGTTTTAGAAACTAGCCACTTTTCATACCACAGACACAAGGAACATTTTAGCCTGCTTAATAACAGCTTATGCTTTACACTGTATTTGTTTTTTAAGAATGATTGACTTATAAATACAGTATCGGTGTAACTGCAGTCAAGAATTTCTAGGATCCCAGGTGAAAGATGGGTGCTATGTAAGGCTGATACAATTCATGTAAAAGACAATGGAAAAGAGATAGCTACAGATAAACAAAAATGCACAGAAATTGTGAGTGTATACTGCAAGCATGATGGAAATAAACATTAGAAAAAAAGACGAAAGTGAAAGCACAGGAAAGATTTATGTGGAGGGGTATGAAATAGAGGGAAAAAATAACTTTTAACGAAACAGAGGAATAAAATGTTTTTTAGTTGTTCACATGTATTTTCTTCCATCTACAAAGAATATCATGGGAGAAAGTCCTCCAATGCTTGTTTGACTGTGTGATAAGTGAATAATCAGAGAAAGGGCCCATCTCAGTAGGTATCATCACACAGAGGCAGGAGTCAAAAATTTAACAGCAAATAAGAAAACGTAGGCCATAAAGCTCTAGAAGATAAAGATAGTGATTGTGCTTTGATGTGAGAAACCATCAGGGAAACCAAAAGAGGAGGAATAGGGGATGGTTCAAGGTATTGACTAGAATAAGAATATTTTTAGAAGCAGAATTCAACATCAACAAGGGTAAGGCCAGGTCATATCTCTCAGCCAGCAAAAGCATCCCACTGTAATTAATGCACAAGTGCCTTCTAGACATATTAAGTCACGCCCTTGAATGTCATGAGGGAAATAATCTGAAATATGTTACGATGTCCTGACTGAAACAGACATTCAAATTGATGTTAATGTCCAAGTAATACACTTGAGTGATAGGCAGTGTGATGGTGTAGTACTGAGATGTCAGAACAGGAGATTAATAGCAACATCTCTTGGGACAAAAATTAAAAGCTCTCTTTTGACTACTTCAAACCTTCAAGTAAGACATCCATTACACATGTCATAAAGATAAGCAGATCTGTTCACTTGGACACTCTGGTAGGTCCAAGATAGGTTGACCATCCTGCATAGAGATCACTGCTAAGCTTGTGTTGCCACAAGTCCAGAAGCAAAGTGCACAAGAGAAAAGGCTGAAATTAAGAGTAGAATATATGTTAAGAAAGAAGCAGAAGAAAAGTACAACCAAAATTAGGTATGATTTAGAGCTTTATCCCAAAGTTCAATTCATTTAACATTGAAACATGTTAAAAAGTGTTCTCTTGGATAGAAGCCATAACATTTGCAGGATGAAGCCATTAGGTAAAATACTACGGTTCAAAAGAGTTATCAAATAAAAGACTAATGAAGTGACAAAGAAACAGATCCATGGAGAAAAAAATCAAATCAAATTGTTATAGCCTATGCAAATATAGCATACAGTAAAGTTCCCAGTCACTGCAAGCAGCAAAGAACATTTATTTGCTATGTGAATCTTGAACTATTATCAGGAGCTGACAGAGCAGAAGTTTAAAGTTTCTAACACAATGCAATTTTGCTCTCCTCCTGATATTTCTCCCTGTTTGTTGATTTTTTTATATGCTAAAATGAAATTGTTGCTTTCCTAAAACTGGCATTTTGTTTGAAGCTTTTCCTTTCAAAAAAAAGTTTTGGCTAAGAATTATATTGCAGATTGCTGTGCATTTTTGGTAACCCCAAGACCTGTTATTTTCATACTGCTTTGGAAATTTCTGGGTTTTTTTTAAGTGTAAAACAACATAACTTCCTAGTGTCTTTTAAGCTATTTAGACACTTTTCTCATTATTGACGATGAGTTAGAATCATTTTAGAGGCAGCACTACATGAGTTTATTTATCTCATTTACCCTGGATATGAGTTTGTTACATTCCCATTTTTATAGGCAATAATGTAGCTGTGCTAAACATTTGCCAATTGTTACTATGCTTTTGTTTTGCTTTAGCTTGTGTGCTAAAGGCAATGAGGATTTAATGCTCCAGCTACACAGTGAAATGATAGATCCTGTCAAAATACCTATGGCACTATATTGAGGGAAAATCAAATTTTCCAAATTATCAAGTAGTATCAGTTGCTTCCTTTGACTACTTGTCCCTATATCTGTATTTGGGAACAGGCTTAGATTTTTTTAGTTCAAAATGAAAATTAACAGAGCTATTCTTTTTAATAATAATAATTAAAAAAAAAAAAAAAGAATCCCCTGTGAAGATGAAATTAATGGTCAAAATGAGGAGGGAATGTAGAGTACTCTTGCTGCCAATAAGTGCCTGAAAGAGGATTACCCACAACTCATCTGAATGCTTTAATCTCCAAAATATAAAGCCGGCTCATCTCATGTTCCCTGGCTGGATCACACCTAATTAGCATAAACAGTGCAGTAACTAACAGGAAGAGTGGAATGAAATTAGGCAGTGCAGAAACACTCACCATGATCTAAGTGCTGGAGTTAGTTTCTGTCCTTTATTCATGACTATGTGTTAAGGTTTTATTCTCATTCTAGAATTAAAATAACAATTAAAACTTTTATGTATTTCACAAGACTTTTTAATTTTGGGCTGTGTCTTACATATTTTTTTTTTATTTTTTACTACATCTATAGGTATAAATGCAGTACTAAATGCACCACAGTCAGGAACATATTTAAATACTTAAAACCCAATTTGGACTTCTGACGTGCTGAACTAAAGGAATATAGACCTGTACACAAATGCTTTACTAAATTATTACTTAAGAGATGTTAAATCTGGAATGCTTCTGAGAACAAAATAAAAGAAAATAGCCTGATACTTCCACCTATCATTATTGAAGTCAAGGAAATTTAAGTTACCAAATAACGGAGGCTGAGATTTCTATGGCTTACAGAGGTTGCAGCAGTAAAGTCTTAAAAGGCTTTCTCTAAATGGATACAGAGAAAGATTTGTACTGTACTTGACAGATACAGTATGACTATAGCAATATTCAACAAGGCATCTAAGATCCAACCCCACACATTTAGGGGTGTATGTTCAATTTATGGTCACTGAAGACACCAACAAGAAGCTCTTTGAACCTAAGGCTGAACTACCCAGTGAAGATGTCTCTAAGGGGTGCTGAGGCTCCTTGGATAGACTGTAGTCTAATTCAGGCACTTCTAGGAGGCACCCAGACTCAAGAAGAATAAACTTAAGCTTAACACCACTACCAAAAAACACATGAGCATTAAAAAAATTAAAAATAGATGCATATTTTTCCCTAAGTAGGTCCAAAAATTGAGTGGAAAGACCACAGTATTTTAGTTAAGACTTCATTTTTTCCTGAAAACTTAAATGGAAAAATCTTCCACTGACTTCCACAGTATATACAGTATCATGCTTCTAATGAGCCATACAAAGATTAGCAAAGTATACAGAGGAAATTAATACTATTTTGTATCACCAGAAACTATTGATCTTTAGAAAAAAAAAAAAAAAAAAAAACAAGAAAATGAGTACTGTTTCCAAGAAGTTTATATGCTTTGACTCTCTCTGGCAAACCCACTTCTGCACAACTTTCCATACAATTTATATAAAGTTTATAGTTAAGTCAACAGACACCACATCTAATGAAACTGCTTGTATTAAAATCCTATAATCCAGACTGAAGTAATTGATTATCTTTACTGAAGCAAAAGCAAGCAGCTGTAAAGCTGTAAAACCAAAGAAAAGATGGGTCAGCGTGAGTCACTGGTATTTCCATAATCATTTTTTTCCAGTACTATCAAGATTCTCAATAACTGGAAAGATTCAACAGTAGTAAGTAGGCTACCAAGACATCTTTTCTATTTACATGACTCACAATTTCACCTATGTTTTGTATTGTTGTTTTTTTTTTTCCCTTGCTCTCTGATAAAAGGCCATGGTAAGAAAAATTTAAACATATAAAAAGTTACCATCTGAAATTTTGTAAACAGAAATCACTGACAAAGGATGATTAAGCCAAATTACCAACATTTCTATTTCTCAGGAAGATTACAGATCTTTTCCCATTAACACAAATGTTAGTAGATATTTTTTTACTTCCCAAAAATACCATAGTACAGCTGTACTGCCATAGTCTTAATTGGTCAAATTGTTTTCTACTCACTACCCAGTGGCTCACTAAGCAAAGACTAGTAGTAAAAAAACACCTGTTTCACACTCAGTAAATCATCATTTGGTTTACATGCACTGACTGGCTTAATTTTCACTTATAGAATCACAGAATCACAGAGTGGTTTGGGTTGGAAGCCTTCTTTTTGTAGATACACAAAATAATTTCAGTAACTACATTATCATAAATTATTTTAAGTAGAAGAAGGAGAAAGAAATAGCTTAAAAATCTGGGGACCATACATTATCAATAAACTAAAACAGACTCTCTTTTACAAAGTTTCATATTGTAACAGTGAAGGTTTGGATTTCATGACAAAAATGACTATCTAACTATCTTCCTTTTTGCTTTTTGTTTTTGTTGTTGTTGCTTGTTTGTTTTCTTTTGGACTGATTTATTTTTCTGAAAGCAGAGCAGTGTGAGAGATCAAGGTCATTGTCTTGTCCCCTAGGCCACATTCTGTGCAACATATATACTTCACACCTAAAGCTGCATCCAGTCCAACGTAATCATTAAGCCTCCCACTCTACTCAATGGATGCCTCAAAGAGGCATTTCTGAGAGATGTTTATCAAGACTACTCTACATGTTGTGGTATGTCAGGAACTAACCTCTGGAGATGTTTGTCTCACACTGTTCACTGTGGAAAGAGAACAGATTTCACAGACAAAATATTTTGCATTTAGATAACTAAAGCTAGGTATGATGTATCCCACCATAAACTTATAAAGTGACATGTTTGTATTACAGATCAAAGTGCTGTGGGAATAAGTATGATGAAGATAGTCAGATATCACAGTGGGTAAGTACACAGCCTATGACTGTCCCGACATGCTGGAAACTGATGACAATTGCAGTCCAAATGCAGAGATGACTTCCAGATTAGGAATCTGTAGTAGACTCATTTGGAGTTCCCTTCTTGAATTCAGACTTTGTCATATTCTAATAAATCCTTTGGATTCTTACAGGTGACAGAATGTGGGGTAGTCCCTAGACTGGATCTCAGACTTTAAGTAGTGTTTACTTTTAAAAACTGAAGTCATAATAGTATCTTTGTAAGCCAAACTGATAAAGCAAGTATATGTTCAAGACTAACATAGAAATAATAGCACAGTGAAGTAACTATATTTTAAATGAAAAATTTATAGATGTCTCCATCTCCATTTTCTCTAGAAAGATTTGTTTGTTTTGGAGGCTTCACAATTCATTAAACTGCATCTGTGTAATTCCTGGGGCTCAAAGATGAATCTACTTATGAGAAAGCTTTAGGTAAACTTGCCACCAGCTGTCACCATCAGAAAATAAAAATTGTATTAGCTTTTGAGACATAATTATCACACCAACCTTTGTTTTAAATGCAGAAAACTCTTATCAGGCACTGGAAACAAGCTATGTGGCATTTCCCAATCATGAAACAGTCTTTCAGGGGCAGTAAATCACTTCTGAGTCTTTAAATGTTAACTCTCATCAGTGCTGTGAGTTAAGCAGGATAATCGACATGCTCAAACCTTCAAGCCTTTTCTTTTGGGAAGGAGAGTTGTACTAAGGAGGAACATGTCAGAAGAAAGGGAAAATATTCAGAACTGATCAATTTTTTCTAACCTTTCTCTCCTTCTGAAACAGAGGGGGAAAGTACAAACAGGTACATCCTGCCATGTGGGTGTTTTGATAAGAGAAGACTGTTATCTCAAAGATAGCATGTATGAAGTATAAAGCAGTTTCCAAGGAAACAATTTTTCAAATAGCTCTCTTGCCAGAAATTCATTGTTTTTGTTGGCATCAATCTCTCTTTCACACACCGTCTTTCTTGGACAAGATGATAAAATCCAAATGTTTCCAGGTTCTGCATTTTGGGTTTGGCTATCACACCATCTTTAATGACTGACTGCTCACAATAATGTATAGAAAATGGAATACCTACTTCAAAACCCCACATAGTGCAGATAACTCAACAGTCCTGACGCAAACAATTCAGATTTAAAACTAAGTAGTGTTCATAGAATCACTAAGGTTGGAAAAGACCCACAGGATCATCCAGTACAACCATTCACCCATTACCAATGGTTCTCGCTAAACCATGTCCCTCAACACAACATCCAAACACTCTTTGAACACCACCAGGCTCGGTGACTCCACCACCTCTCTGGGCAGCCCATTCCAGTGCCTGACCACCCTTTCAGAGAAGTAGTATTTCCTAATGTCCAGCCTGAATCTTCCCTGGCGCAGCTTGAAGCCATTCCCTCTACTCCTATCACTAGTCACCTGAGAGAAGAGGCTGACCCCCAGGTCACTACAACCTCCCTTCAGGTAGATATAGAGAGCAATAAGGTCTCCCCTGAGTACACAAGGTTCTAAGTACACGAGGAAAACTCAGTACTAAAACGGGCACCAAGCCATTTAGAAATGCAAAACCTAAAAACCCCAAAGTAGGCGTGATTGAGATTGATATTTTCTCCTTTCCATATAGCTCAGTTAAAAAGAAAAATAGAGGGGAAAAAAAGACTTATAACAGCAATAATGGGTATATGTTTCTCGTTAGGTAATGGTCAATTAGAACACTAATGGCCTGAGGCAAAACAATGGGCTTTTGACTTTTTCAAATCAGGTATAATCTGACTTGCAAAGATCAGCAGTTTGAAAACTACTTGGAATGATTACATGACTAAATGTACTTCATGGCCATCCATGGAGAAAAAGCTCAAGAACTGAGCTCTGAAAGGGAGAGGCACCTGTCTTCAGCTAAGTAATTACAGTTATGTCTAGATTTACATTAATTACACACCTGAATGTTGGCAAGACAACACTGTAACTAAACAAACAAACCTGATTTATAATCCAGCAGAATTCAATGACTTGTGTTTACATTCTGCAGGACCTGTGTGATGTCCTTCCCTTCCCTGTTTGAAAAAGGCCCTGTAGCCTTGCAAGTGAAACAGCTAAGCACATGCTTAACTCCATGGGTTGACACGCACAGCTTTCCGTGGTATAATAGCTGACTGAAGCCAAGCAGATGGGTATGTGCTATGTTGGATGAAGGCCTAGATGCTTAGAAGGATGCTGGTAAAGCATTTTATGACTCACTTCAAGACTTTTTCCTTCTGTTTTAGTTTTGGATGCTAGTATAAGAAATATTTTTTTCTTTAACCAAGTGTTACCCTCTTCTGGACCTCCAGACTTCATCAGCATTCTTTCAGCCTCATCATAAGTGCACTGTTTTGCTTTGTTAGAGAGAAAGGCATGTTAGATTCATGTCAGTAACATTCCTAACATTATGAAATAAATTTCAGCATAATCAAGTTAGGGAATCCAAATAAAAAATTAATCAGATTGTAAGTCTTATCACAACACACCTTCAAACTAGTCACACAACAGGACTTTTTGTCAGAGAAAGTATTATCCCAGAATAAAATACAAACAGAAGAATGTAGTCTGAGCTACAGTCCTTGGAACAGGTCAAAAAAATTATCTGGGAACTGTTGCCTTCGGATGGCTGTTCTGTGCCTGTCTTATCAGAGTCATGATCTTCTCAGTCTGGCATCTCTTCACTACTCAAAGCACAAATCTGGGAAGCCTCTCTGATAATTCAAAGCTCTGAATCCATACTGAAAGCTAAATAAACCTTGCAGATTCTCAATAGCATGACATGGGGCAGTCCCTTGTCTTGACCCTACTGTCAAAGGTCTTTTCTACGAAATAACTTCTAGAAAGGATACAAAACTTTCCTACAGCTTCATGCAAGTACTGAAGCCCATCAACACAGACTGTAAGTCCACTTCCAGCTCAATGTGTCTGTCTACTACTGTAAGTGTTTATGTTCTTTAACAACTCATATAAATGGCTTGGGTGGGCAAGAAGCATCTATCCATCCAGTGTCTGGAGAAAATCCTGTGTAAAGTTGCCACATTTTGGACTTCAGAGAAGAATGAAAGTCAGGTTCAATGTCATTGTGGATAAATAGAGGATATTATGGAATAAATCTGCTTTTTAATCAGACTATTGTAATGAGTTGGAAGCATTTTTAAATTACCTCATAATTTATATGTTATTTGCTTAATGAGGTATTCCCTTATTGCTTGTTAATGACTATTGTCAAGAAGATATCTAAAATGCAGACTCATCTTGATTTTGCAGTATTTCTATATATGCTTACCTTATTGAAAAGAACCAGTATGCCTCTCACATCTGTAACCAAAGTTATACAAAAATCAGCTATATACTTTGTAAAACTCTTGTTTCTTTTTTTTATATTTATTTTATTGACATTAGTTTTTTTTTAAAAAAATAGTCAGGTGTCTGTTCTAGTTTCATCTGGGACAGAGTAAATTTTCTTCATAATGGCTCGTATAGCGCCATGTTTTGGATTTAGAAGAATAACAGTGTCGATGACACACTGATATTTTAGGTGTTGCTGAGCAGTACTGTACAGAACCAAGGACATTTCAGTTTCTCACACTGTGTTGTCAGTGAGTAGCTGGTAGTGCGCAAGGAGTTGGGAGAGGATAGAACCAGGACAGCCAACCCATTCTGACCAAAAAGTATCCCATACCACGTGGAATATCCCTCTATGTGAAATTATAAAACTTGAGAAGTTGGCCAGCTATGGGATCTCTCACTGGTCATGAACTGCTCGGCATTGTTCAGTGGGTGGTGAGCAATTGTACTGTGCATCACTTGCTTCTTGTATTCTATTTTTTCCTTTTTTTTTTTTTTTCCTCCTATTAAACTGTCTTTACCTCATTCCACGGGTTTTACTTTACTTTTCAATTCTCTCTCCCATCCCACTAGGATGGGAGTTATTTGGTGCTGTCACACAAATAGTTTCACATTGCCCTTTCCATCTGGTTTTTGAGTTCCTCTTTAAATACGCATGCTGTTTTTGGAAATTGCTGTCATTGCTTGGGATTTTAGGTGCTTACTTTCAAAAATTAATTATTTCAAAATTATTTATTTGTTTGTTTTTTAACTAAGTAGCTATTTCTGCAGATTCTACTCTCCAATCAGCAGGCTGAGAGGAGCAGTAAAGAGGTTTTTTTGCTGTGTTAGGCATTACCAGTAGAGCTGAGTTTTGAAATGAATTCTTTGTAATGGGCAATACAACTCTACTTTTTCTTTGGCCAAACTCTTTATTTGTTTTTTTTTGGGTTTTTGTTTGTTTGTTTGTTTTGGTGTTTTTTTTTTTTTTTTTTTTTTTTTTTTGAGATCTTTGTGTGGCTTTTGAGTGCAAATCACTCACAGTCACATACATATCTTACACTGAAAGGCTGCCTCCGGTTTGGGAAGACAGCATTTTCCTTGGCAGCTTACTTTTTGCTTCTGCACTGTGAAGACTTCAAGCCACAGTTCTGCCTAAGACTGCAGTTCTGTGTTTGAGCAGTGCATTCAATCTGAAGAAAAGAAGCCTTATAGAGGAGTAAGCAGGAAAATTACATGAGGATAAACTGTTTCCATTTCCAAGTTTGCATGTACTCACTGTTTATGTGCTTCTTTTACTTCTCCCTTTAGGTTCCCTTAATCCCTGGGGAAAAAAAAAAAAAAAAAAAAAAAAAAAAAAAAAAAAAAATCTGCCCTTAAAACAATTATTTCTGGCTGAGAAATCCTGTGTGCTATGATCATATATGGTTCTGCACAAAATAGAGGTCTATGGCATCAACTGAAACCTTGCTTTGCTTTGTACCATCTTTTCTTAATAGTTATATAATGGTCAACACTCAGGTCAGCTATGTCATTTTTTGCAAAATCCATGTCCAAGGACCTAAACATTAACAAATCACTGTTATCATCTCTCCTATACTCCAGGTAAGTAGGCTATTCATCCAGACAAGAAATAGCACTCCCTCAGATGCTCTACAGCGCCTCACCTACATCAGTCCTCAAGGTAACACAACGAGAACAAAGCATGTAAACAGAGAGCACAGCCATGATGAAAGTCTATCTGTATTCTCCTACGAAGCTGTGCATGGATCATTCACTACTCACTCCTCGTCCCAGTACAGCCTCCTCTACACAAGAGAGGCCACAGAACCAACCACATAACAACTATAACCCCTTCCCAGAGTGTGACTGGTTCACTAATCAAACAGAGCACAGCTAGCAACGGCACTGCTTTTAAATGATTCTTTCCCCAGCCCCCACCCCCCCATTTAGCTTTCTTCTTGCCATCACTCAACAACTCAACACTTACAAAAACTCACAGAACTCTTTTTCCAGATGTTCTCTTCCCTCTATCACCACTCCCCAAAAAAGAGTCACAGCCATGCCTGGGGATTCATGGTTTTATTGCAAGGTGTGTAGACAGACAAAATTGAAACTGATTACTTCTGAAGATGCTAGTCCCATTTCCAGTAATTGCTGACAGTTGCTACAACAGTTACACCAAGTCTATGGGAATGTCTCCAAATTTAAGTGTTAAATGTGATGTTATTCCTCTGCATTTTGGAAAACAAACAAACAAACCACCAAACTATGTGTATATAATTATCCAAGAAGCCTATGGCCATAAACACTGAGAATCACAGGAGGATTTGATTCAGTCATTTACAGTTTAGCAGTGGATGTGGTTTCACTCTAATACGTTGAACTGGAACTCAATGCAAATTACCTGTTTTCAGATAGATGCATTTTGCAAGTCTTTAGAGTGATTGGCTTAAAATCTGGAGCAGTTATCTCTGTATTTCATACCTACAGTATATCAATTTGTATTTTGTGAAATTTGTTTCACTTACTTTATTTTATTTCTAATCTCACAAAAGCACCAAAGAAATCCACAAGATTTCCTACCTAAATCCAATGCTACCCCAGCTAAATAAAAAAAAGATGTTTTATTGCATTATAAAGAGAAAGGGAAAAAAACGATCTGAGGGTAGTTGAGTTACAATTTCTCTGCAATGTTTGTAAAAAAATTTCTTATGTTGCCCACTGCTAAAATATACCCTTTCTCGAATTATGTGGATGCAACAGACAGTGCAAGGACAAAGGAGATAGCTACCATATATATGGGCATGCAGTAACAGTCAAAAGGGTCTCACAGAGCAGTTGCACTTGACAAGGGGTTGACAAAGTATTTATAACACACAGAAAATTTGGGATAAGCAGGAGGACTCAAACTTTCAAACAAAACTCTGGTCTTTTCTGAAGCTTGAAAGTCACTTAGAAAAGAAGCACATTAATGGATACCAATGCATTCCCTATTTATAGTTAGAACCAAAGCACAAGTGACAGACCATGAAAAAGCTGCTCTTACAGTACAATCAGCCAGATATGAGACAGCCAGAGCAGAAAGCTGGCAAGAAAGTACGTATATCTTCCTCTCCTCCTTCCCTCTCTCCCCCATTACAGTGACAGCAAAAAAGAGATGGTTTACTGAGGATACACACTGCTGCATTGCAGCCAGAGAACATAAACAGAAAAATGAAAGACCTCCTGACTCCAATGGGGTTAAAAAAATAGATAGCTAGGGAAGAATATAAGAACAAGCTAGCTACAAACTGATAATTTTCCCGAATCTTCTCTCAGCATAAAATAATTTATGACTTGGGACTTTTTCAGTTTCTTTGTGAGAGAGAAGCAGAAAGCCGTGGTGCTGTGCAGATGTAGTGGACGATATCCCCACCTCCAGACTGCTCCTTCTTGCATGACAGCTCACCCTTCGCCTATCTTCAGGGCCCAGAGTCCCCCCACATCCTTTCCTCCCTATTTATTCAGGTGGCCATGCACCCACATATATCTACACTTTAAAATGTCCCGTGTTATATTTCATGAGAACATGATATACATACTTGTTTAGTCTCAGAAGTTGTGGGAAGAAAGCTAACACAACAAACACAAGGTTACAGGTGTTGCCATATAGCTATGCAAGAGTAAAGACAGGAACTTGGAGTAGTAGAAGCATATACAGATTCACAAAACTTGTGAATGATGTACAGAGCTTTCACATATAGGGAATGAGAGGTTATTTCAGACAAAACAAAACCTGTAGTAAGCCAGTAAAGGTCAGTAAGAACTGGGGCTGTGATCAACAGTTCACAAAAGCACAAGCTCAGCACTGAAAGCAGCTCAAACAGCAAGAGGAAAGCAGTGACAGAACCGTAAGAAAAGGAACAGAGAACAAAACAGAAAATGTCATTCTGGACCACACCCACACCTTGATATGTTTGGTTCCCTTGCCTGAAAAATAAACAAACATACAAAAAAATGTGATAGCACCACTAAGGGCTCAGAGAAAGGCAGTAAGGATATTTCAAGGTACAGAAGCACTTTCCTCCAAAAGGACAGCTTAGACTCTTCCGCCAGCAAGGAGGTGTCCCACTGTGCAATAGAACTGAAGTTTCCAAATATCCAGAGAGTTTCCAAAAGGGCAGACATAGACTGAAGCTTCACTGTCTCCTCCAATAGAAGAGCTAGGTGAACATAATAGCAGACAATTAAAAATTGAAGGTTAAAGTATTATTTTCATACAACATCTTACAACTAAGTACAAAAAGCTTGTAAATGTACTTAGAAGGGTGCTTTGTTGAATGCTGCTAAATCATACACAGAAGACTCTGTTGTGGAATCCAGAAGATAAGAATAGCTGGAAGCTGGGAACAAATTCAGGATATTAGGAGAAATTTGTTCTCAGATAGTGTGGTGAGGCATTGGCACAGGCTGCCCAGGGAGGTGGTGGAGTCACTGTCCCTGGAGGTGTTCAAGGAATGTGGAATCACAGAAGTGCTCAGGTTGGAAAAGGCCTTAAAGATCATCAAGTCCAACCGCAACCTAACCATACTACCCTAACAACCCTCTGCAAAATCATGTCCCTGAGCACCACATCCAAACAGTTTTTAAACACATCCAGGGATGGTGACTCAACCACCTCCCTGGGGAGCCTATTCCAGTGCTTAACAAACCTTTCTGTAAAGATGTTTTTCCTGATATCCAACCTAAACTTACCCTGGAGCAATGTGAGGTCATTTCCCCTCATCCTGTCACCTGTCACCAGTGAGAAGAGACCAGCCCCACTCTGGCTGTAAGCACCTTTCAGATACTGGAAGAGAGCAATAAAAGATGTGGCACTGAGATGTGGCACTGAGAGATGTGGTTGGTGAGTGTGGTGGGAATGGGTTAATGGTTGGACTAGGTGATCTTAAAGGACTTTTCCAACCTTAATGATTCTATGAAATATGGGGAAGGGTGCTTGCCTAGTTCTTGTTCTTCCCCACATATCCCATGAAGGCAGGCTACTGAGCTAAATAAACCCTTATTTTAAAGAAGGATGGCCACTCACATTATTTTATGCCAGATTATGACAGCTTTATTCTTCTCCACCAGTTCAGGAACAGACGATGGGGAAAAGGAATGGAGGGAGAAAGATGGGCAGAAAAACTCCTTTCCTTCTGGGATTTGATGTGGTAGGAAATGGTAAAGGACAGTACAGTGGAGAGAGACAAAGGCAGATGTAAAAATATGTCTGAGTCACATGGCATACCTTCGGAGGGCCAGAGAGAAAGGGTTCTTTGGAGGCTGCAAGAGAGTGAAGGTACTGCGTGCAGTGGCCAGCGCCGCTGACACCATTCTCATAGACACGGTACTAACAAAAGCCCTATTAATTATTTCTTTGTTTAGTTTCCCTTAATGAAAAGAAACATCAAAATGCAATGGAAACTCTTGTGACCAACATTGTTAATACAGCAGTCTTCATAACTCAGGAACAATGTTCAAAGGGAATGTTGCAGAAGTGTGCACCAGTTAGATAGCGATTCCATTATATGATGGTGTCCTAAAATAAAATAAAAATGTGAGTGAAAACCAATAGGTGCTCTGCCCAGTGAATGAAGTGTTCATAAAATCAGAGAAGAAAAAAATCCCAGTCAGAACTGGTGGGGGGGAGGAGGAAGAGGCTGTATCACCTTCCAGCCGCATCAGAGAGCATACCCTCTCCCCATGTCTGTGTAGTTACATCAGGGAAGTTACTGCCACTGTCTAAATGAGGGCTGCCAATCCTTTCATAGGAGAGCCTTTCAGTAGAAAGAACTTTATAATAATCAGAAAAAAGATACTCCACGAGGATGCAAGAAAAAAAAAAAATAAATGACTATGCATATTGTTCCTCAGCTTGTCATAAAGAGTGTCTTGAATGAAACTCCTCACTGACCACATAGGAAACATCAGCATTATTTTGATAGCCTGTTGTGTGTCACAGCATCTTAGCAGAAAATAGTCTGAAGCAGAATGAAATCCTGGGCCATTGCATAGCAAGGAGATTCTATCAGAGAATCTGTGTAATACAACTATGTATTGTAATACAACTAAGTATACAACTGTGTAATGGGGCACCAGAACTCTCTGGGCAGCTGTGCCAGGGCCTCACCACCCTCTCAGGGAAAAATTTCCCCTTGGCACCTAACCTGAATTTCTCTTAGTTTAAAGCTGTTCTTCCTTGTCCTATCACTATCTACCCATGTAAAAAGTTGGTTTCCCTCCTGCTTATAAGCTCCCTGAATATACTTGATTCAACTCCTAACTGTTTTTAACCAGCATGTATAGCACTAATTACATCAGAAAGTTATTGTTTTTAATAAAGAAGCATTGCCAGTGAAGTATTTGGTTAATCAACACATTTGCCAAATATCATATTAATTCCTAGCTATAAAACTTACTGCATACTAGCATGTTGTCTTAAATCCTTATTTGTTCATTATTTGAAAATGTTCATGATTGTCTGTTTTGAAAACAATTCCAAAATGCAACTTGAAAACAGAAAATAATAATAATAATAATAAATTTGGGTTCCTACTTGTTTCTGAGTAAAGGCAACTGAAACAAAGCTTGAAGTAATCTTTTCTCTGGTATTTGTTCCCTTGAAAAACCAAGTCAGACTTTGGCTACTTTTTGTGCCTTCAGTGGCTCCTAGATATATATTTAATTCTATTTCTTCTAACTTTTACATGCTTCAAAGATTAAATACAGGATATAATTTTTCTTAGCCACAGTAAAAAAGAACGGATTGTGAACATTTTGACAAAGAAAGCTTTTCTACCAACTGTTCCAGTCAAACAGATGCTAATCACCTCCATATATTTTATGTATGGTTTTCAATCATTCCAACAGCCTTTAAGAAAAGCAATACCAAATGCATATTTCAAATACATTTCTAATGCCAAAAATCAAAACAAAAAGAATTTGAAGTCTAATTTTTAGACATCTTCATTCATCACAAAGAATAAAGAAGGGATTAAGAAAATCTTTTTTATTCTTGTTCTTTGTCAACATGACAGAATATTGTTTTTCTCTAGTTCTGAAGCCTTCTATGGACAGCAGTGCAACTGAAGATCCTACCAAGGAAATACAGGAAAAAAAGTCTGAGATAATTCTAAGAAACCTTCATAATTTCTCCAACCCATAGTTGCCCAAAGCAGTCCAGCAGCAGAAAAATGTCTTAATTAGGGAGCCTTTTGCACCAGTCACTATTTAGGAGAGTTTCCCATCCTCTTGAAATCCTCCATTCCCAAGTCAGGAAGATTTTGGCTCATTAAGACTACACTGTATTCCTTTTCTCTCCTCTGGTAATCTGCCCTGTCCCAAAAGTCACACCAAAAAGAGTTTAGGATACAGAACCTCTGAAATGGATGCAGCTTGACTGTAGAGTCAAAACAACTGAGTAGTACCAAAAAAAAAAAAAAAAAAAAAAAAAAAAAAAAAAAAAAAAAGGAATAAAAATAAATATCTGCAGTTCCTATATGTTTAAAATTGTTGACTGGTGAATGCACACCCTAGTATATATTACTTGTACCTAGTGCATGAGTCATTCAGTGATAGCTACTGTTATTGTCTGTCATAAAACATTTAGAAAATTGCAAAGTAGAATCATAACATTTTCCCTCTCCCGAAAAGTATTGCAGGTTGCTCTGCTTCATCTGGAAATTCTGCTTATTTAAAGATTTATTCTGAAAAGTTTAAATAGTCTTAAGACAGGCCAAATTCAAAAAATTTATTCAACTATTTATTTTAAAAGCTGTTAAAGTTCCAGAGATAACTCAATGTTACAAAACAGATGGCTTCAACGTGGAAGTAGCTACACAGAGGGGAAAACCATCACATAAAATATGCATCTTTATTTGTATTTACCAATCTTCTCTGATGCTTAATCTATTATAGTCTCATTTGTTTGCTACCTTCACCCTCAGTATAAATCTAAAATGCATACCATGAAATACTGAAAGCTTAGTTGTAGCTGCTGAAAACAGCTGAGCTAAGGTAAAGCTAGCAGTTCTTTTTCACTGCTGAGGAGAACTAAGTTATCATCATATTTCCTTGTAAAGAATGGCTATTGGCAGCAATTTGCATAAGTATGTACTTACATGTATATGTACACACATTTGTTGATATGCCTTTCAGAAAACTCTGTTTCCGTTAAAAACTACAGGATTCTGGATGAGGAAAAAAGCCTGAGGCTCCAGAGCACTGACAAGTGATTGACACATATGAAAATACTTTTGGACCTCTCTGTTTAAAACATTGATTTGTTCAAACTTTTTTTAAACAGAAGAACATTACAAAGAAATGTGTTGTTTGTTTGTTTGTTTGTTTTCTCATATAAAAACCTTGAACATCTGTGATGATTACTCTATTCAGAAGCTCTAGAGAGACCACACAAATCTCCATGTTTGTCCTTCCCAGTATTCCTGAGGTAAAACATTTCCAGGACTGTCTTCATTTGGCACCAAAAAGTACAGAAAGCAGGGAACTGATTTCTGAGATAGATAACACCTCCTAATGTGGATTAACACCAAACTGAGGACTATCCCAACTTTCCATATTTAAAATGTGTTTGTTTGTTTTTTTAAAATGTTTTTCCTATTTACCAATTAAATAGCAATTTGCTTCTTTGCGTTTTCAATTCCTGTCTTCAGAGTCTCTATAGAAATGTAACTAAGCTGGTTAAGAATGGCACTGTTTCCAGACATTTCTCAGACCTGTTCAAGAACGTAAGCCATTACATAAGGCTTCATGAACACGGTGAACAAGTGAGGCCACCAGGGAGACTACAGAACATTATCCACTAGATGTTAAAACCAACATAGACAAAACTCTGCTGGGAGCACATTAGGTACACTGGATCAGCCTTGAATGATAGGGATGGATTTCCAAAGCCTAAACTGAGACTCTAGACTCTGATACAAGATTATCAGTAGTTTGCTGAGGGTACAGCTCAAGGCTATAGGAACCCCACAAAGCAGAAAGCACTTCCAGGAAAAAAAAAAAAAAAAAAAAAAAAAAAAAAAAGGTGATTTGCTGGCTGTATATCTGGCTGCATATCTGACTAAAAATCCCAGCACTGCATTTCTTCCAGAAACCCCTTTTTGTCAAGTGCAGCATGATCTACAAGATGGCACTGCTATCTATAAAAGTAAGTCTTTTTTATTTCACTTGTTCAGTATAGACTGTGTGTGTAAGCCATCACTTGTGTGTTTTAGTAGGTCACTTTTCTTAGTAGCCCTACTTTAACTCCACTGGAAGCACAGTCAACTCGTGACTACTGACAGATGAGCAAGGCACAGAACAAATCTCCCATGGTATCTCCTATGGTATCTCAGAAGCAATGAACTGTCTGTGTTGTGAAAGACATGCCTCTAAAAGCATGATTTACTCCCAGCTGGCAAATGGGAATGCACCTTACTCATTTTCAGTGCTGAGACTGCATACTATCTTGCCACATAGATTCACAGTAACACATCCATGTAAACTAAATCTTAGTTCAAACATACCACATTCATCTGTGGTTTTTGTCTGATTCTGAAGAGAGAGAGAAAAAAAAAAAAAAAGAAGTGAAAAGGTGTTAATAGGCATATGGACAAATATTCATGTGGCTCCGTTTTTCTCCAGTGGCACAAACCTTCAGAGACTCAACACTCCCACAAACCACAGATGCACACCGGGTACCAACAAAAGAAAGTTCTCTGTTATCAGAACTTCCCCCACTGAAAACTTTGAATGCTTCAGCAGTTTTGAGTAGAGAAATGAGAAGCAATTACATTTAATTATAATTATTTGTAGAGTCCTGTAGTTTAGGCCTCAATTAACATAAATTGATACATTCAGTGATTTACTGAGGAAGGAAAGAGGAGACTTAGATGTATCATGGTCTTGGCATTACCTTATACAATTCATAGAGCCTCATGTTCAGCAGTGCTTCCTCCCCTGATCTCCCTCTTATGTGATGAGTTGCTGAGGACTTTGCTGTAAGCTAGATAGCAAACAGTGTATGTTAAAATTAGACACTGGTCTAATAAGTGCCACTGTCCATAGACAACTTGTGACTACTCTGCATAAATACATATATGGGAAAAGGGAAAAGAGTAACAGGGAGAATTTGGGGTATGATATTCATCCCCTACTCATCCTACATTTTTTTTCTATACTGTGACAGATGACATTTGAAGTAAGACATTTCCCTTCTGGCAGGATACCCTGAATAATTGTGACCCTTTACCCCTGCTTCACCTTTCTTTAGAGGTCCTACACTGGGGAGACAGCTGTGATTTTAATGCTCCAGGCATCAGCAAAGAGCTCTCTCTCAGACAAAGAAAGGTCAAAGATAAGGTTAGGTACACATGAGGCTACAAAGTTTGGGGCAGTTCCTGGCACCAGTCCAATACAAGCATGTGAAAATGGCAAAACTCCTTAGATTGATTTTTTTGTTTTGTTTTGTTTTTTTTTCCCTCAAATGATCAGGGACTTGCATTCAGCTCAATCAACCTTAAAGGGACCAAGGCAATACAAGGGTAAAGTTTGAACTCAACTCTGCCACTATATCCCCAAAATACAGAAAATAATATTAGCTCTGAATGAATCCTAATAAAACAGAATGTAATCTGTTTCAGCAGACTGTGGCCTTCCGTTGATGATTTTATAGTCCTCTTTTCATCATGATGCTAAAGCAATCCTGTACAGGACTTGAGCCATTACTATCTGCATCCTCTCTGATGTCATCATGGTAATAATAATGATCTCTTTCCTTTTGCTTTTTTTGTTTGTTTGTTTTGTTTTTGTTTTTGGGTTTTTTTTTGTTTTTTGTTTTTTTCCTTTCAGATGCAGACCTTCCCCCTCCTCCTGCAGGGGAGAATTCTTCCTTACTGCAGAATTTCTCATGAAATCATCACACTCATTTTCTCACCTAAAACCTCTGTACATCTTCCTACAATTTTTTTTCCATCTTTTGCAGAGCCCTGAAATTGTCTCTCAAAACTTCTCCAGAGACTCTTTTCCAAACTCTTCTTGTTCTAGGGGAGTATAAAATCTCATGCAGATTCTTCTTCTAGGCTGTTGGGAAGAAGATACAAAGAATTGTATCTTCTTAATATACAAAATTAATTTTAAAAATATATATATTTCTAGAAACTGTAGGTAATTTCTGAGGTTGCTTAAGACACTTTTTCTTGGGAGAAGTAGTTTAGGGATATGCTTGATCTGTAGGTTCTGTAGATGCAGTTCATGGTCCACTACCATTTAAACCAGAGGAATACTATCAAGAAGCTCTAGGCAGGATTTCCATCCTCTCTCCTCTCAGCTCATAAAGTAGTAGGTGAAAAAAATCCCACATAAAGCTATCAACATTTCCAAGGTTTCAAAAGTCAGCTGTCCCTGCTGACCCTGGTATGAATTTGAGGAGTGTAAGTGTGGTTATAAGAAGATATTATGGTCCCAAAGGAAAACACCTTCGACAGAGTGTTGGGAGAAATTATTTCTTATCACCCTCATTTTTGTCACTGTCTGCAAAGGAGCAAATTAAAAAGAATAACCTGTCTCCAAACATTACTTCCAGGCTCAGTGCACACAACCTGAGTTGGGATTCTGAAGAAACGTTCTCCTCCTTAATGAAGTGACTCCAGCAGCTGCATGCTTAATACAACTTTCTATTCTGAAAGTTAGCACTGGATTTTTTTCCTCTCTTTTTATGTTCTGTGAGATTAATTGAGAAACCTCTTCCCTGGATGTCATCAATTCACTATAATCTTTGTTGTCCATTAAAAAAAAATTCATTCCAGTATTTCATTTTTTATGTTTGAAGCATGAATGTAATCAGTCCAAACCAGCTGCTGGATACACGCAAGAAACAACTGTCAGAGGCACCAGCCATTTTTCTTTCTATTTGATGAGTTACCAGTGCTGCCAGTTCATAAAGACTTCTATCTTGTTTGCTTGCTAAGTATCTGTCAAACATACAGTGCAAGTACACAGCAGCAAGACTCTGTAGTCGTTAGGGTTTGTTGCTGGTTTGTTGTGTTTTTTTTTTTTTTTCCCTAACACACTGATCTTTATCAGATCACTGCTAGTTTTCTGTACCTGACTAAACATTGTCAGCCTGGCTTCTACGAAGAATCCTCTCAGAATGGTCCTGGCTTTTATTCATCCCAGGACTGAGATAATTAAGCAATCTATCAACTGTGAGGTTTGCTGGAATGTGATACTTTCTTGTTGTCTTGACCTTGATATTTTGGATGCTTTAAGTCGTGATGGATATACCAACCGTAACCATTAGTTCAAGGTTGTGGGCAGTTCTGTGCACACAAGACAAGAACGACAGATGCATTTATATTCTTCAAATTACCCAGTGTTCTGCCATCTATCTGCTGTTTCTCCACAGGACCCTGGTGTATACTGTCATTTGACAAGCTGTTAGAGCAAACATGGTAAGAGAAGAATTGCTCGTCTCCAATTCACTTAATCTCTTTCCTGTTAATTTTACCCAGCTCTTACAGAAGTCAGTTTATTAGAATATCAGCACTAAGAATTTAGCCTTTCAGTTGGAAGATGCAGGATCTGTAACTTCTTGGTTGTTGGCTGCTCATTATGAAGACATCTCACTTCTGTGACTACTGTAACAAAGCCCATTTAACTCCTTGGTGTGTGGCGATCACAAAAGATAGTGAAATACACTTAAGCAAGGAAGCAGCCTTCAGATAGGGCTGAGGGTTGAGAGATGAAGAGCCATGAGCACCTCTGCCACAGTGCAATTCCTGCAGCAGCAATCGTATCCGTGCAGCTATGACCCCGGTTTTCATGGGAAGAAACTTCCTATCACAATGGATGAGCAGACACTGCTTAAACAGCATGAATATTGGAGTCAAGTTTTAGCTTTAACAGTTTACGGGAGATTGGTGTCTAGATTATTTTCTCTATCCTAATGATAATCAGTTGATGGGGAAACTGTAATATTTAATGAACTTCTCCAAAAAAAAAAAAAAAAAAAGAGAAAGAAAGAAAAAGAAAAAAAAGACAAGGATGTATTGAAACTAAAGCAGCCATACTGACAGCTAGATTCAGGAAATATGCTGAAGGATGCAAAATAGCTGTTTGAAATGTTGCAGACCAGTCGATCCCATGGAAGCTAGTACTGCAAGTGCCCAGTCACAGAGTAGAGAGTTGGAGTTCAAGAGTACAGCTCTCAGTTTTAGAAGTTTTGTCAGACAAAGAGCACAAGGGCATTTTAAACGAGGATATTTTATCCTTCAAAATGGACCCTACTCATAAAGTAGCTGAATTCAGCTCTGCTTCACTCTCTGTCAGTTCAGCTCCACCAATAACACTAGAGGGCATGTATTAGAGCTTGCTGAAACCATACATATAAAAAAAGTACCGAAAATAAGAAAGTGAGGTGAAAGGTGCTTTAAAACCATGCTTAACAAGCTGTCAAAACACTCCATCATATTTTTTCTCTGAATTTAAATCTACCTCTTCTATAAACTCATCAGTTTGAACATCCCGTTTATTGAGTTTGCTCAAGACAATTTGGTTTTCCCAACAACCTCACAGTTCTGGGAGACGCACAATGGCTTTGTGAATTACTGCATTCATATAAGATATATTGTGTATTTTATGATTTGCTTAGTACACTCTGAGCATACTTAATGCAGGTAATAAAAGCATACAGTGTCTTTTTCAGTATAACCTATCAAAGAATTCACAAATAAATCATATAAAAGTAAATATAATTTTTCAAACTCTCATTAAATGTTCTATATATTAAACATATGCTGGGAAAAAATATTAAAAGCTTAGCTCTAGATATTGAAGAGGCACCATGAAAATGAAAATTGCATTTCTCCCTGAAAATCTAGTGCCTGTTATAGTTACAAGCAACTCCTAAAATTACTATAGGTGAAAGAAAAATGTCCTCTATTTCTTGCAGGTTGTTACATTGTGCATTTGACAGCACTTTGTGTGTAGTCATTTTTTAAATCAATTTCTTCTCTGCTGAGAAGACTCTTATAAATATAAAGAAGGGAACAAAACAAAACAAGAAAATATTTGTTTTTAACAAGGAAGTTTGTAAATCATTTCCAACATAGAATAGCTACTCTTAGTTCACTAAAATCAATGGATCTATATTGATCATTCTTTCAAGTATGATCTACCCATTAATAAATGGTGTTTATTAAAATCCTTTTACATTAGAACATATATTTTCAATACACTAACATATCTTTAATATTTCCTTGCTTTTTGACAAGCCAAGAGATACATGTGAAATGCAGCCTGGAGAAGATGCAGAAGAGCCATGCCAGCACAACAGCTGTATTTCTCTTTAGCCATCAACTCTGGTCCATTGAAGGTTCCTTTCTGAAGAATTCCTGCCCACTCATGCCACTGCAGTGTGCATCATAGACAATGCAGGATGGAGGCAGCTGCCCCCACAAGGGCACCATTTTGTGCCTTCAGTCCTCTTGGAGACTGCGGGGTATCCAGCTCAAACTCCATGTAGACACTGGACCATAGGACCTGTTTCTCATCCACCAGCACTACAGAGATATACATGGCACTGCAGAAATCACATAACGTCACTGAAAGAACTGAAATCACACACAAAAAAAAACCTGAAATACCCTAATACAGAAACAAATCCCAACTGATTCTCCATGATCAGAGGAGGAAATCAGTGCTGAGTGTGGCTGGGATGGAGTTAAGTTCCCCCACAGCAGCTCCTACAGTGATGTGCTGTGCACCTGCAGCCAGAACACTTTGTTATCGCAGCAGCATATTGATTATTGCTGAGCAGTGCCAGCACAGAACCAATGCTCTCCCCAAACCAATAGGCTGCAGTGCGTAAGAGGTGGGGAGAAGACATCACTGGAGCAGCAGGGACCAAAGGGACATTCCATAGTGTATGACATCACACTCAGCAGTAAAAGCTGAGGAAAAGAAAGGAAAAAAGAGGGGCAGCTCTTGTTAAGAAAGTAACTGCTAAGCATACTGAGGCCCTGCTTCCCAAACGGGGGCTGAGCAATGCACTCGGAAGGGAAATAGAGAATAATTGTTTTCTCCTTTTGCTTCTGCAGGCTCTTTGTTTTTCTTTTCCTTTAATTAAATTACTCCTTATCTCAACCCATGAGCCTTTTTTCATCATTTTTTTTTTCCTGTTGTTTTGAAGAGCGGGGTTGAGACAGCAGTATGGTGAGGCCATGATGTCTGTCAGCATGACGCCATCACAATGACTTTTGGTACCCAAGGTGGGACATAAGGAATATGAAATAAGAATGATAATTGGCAGAGGTAGCAGGCAAAATGTTGTCTGATCTCCACATGCAGCCATGGAGGAGCCCACTATGCAGCAGTGGATGAGGCCTGGGGGAGGCACAGCCCATGGATATCCCCACAGGAGCAGCCCAGGCCAGATCTGCAGCCCATGGATGTGGTGAGGCAGGAGGGCTGAGGGAGCTGCTGCCCCTAGGGCTGTGCTGGAGCAGTGCCTGAAGGGTGGGACCCATGTGAAGGAGCCATGTTGGAGCAGTGCTGAGAGAGCTGTGGACTATGGGAAGCCCACACAGGAACAGTTTGGGAAGGATGGCATCCCATGGGAGGGAGCCACGTGGAGCAGGGGCAGAGTGACCATGTAGGGGCAGCAAAGATGAGGTGTTATGGAATGACCACAGTCCCCATTGCCCAGCACTTCTTAGGAGGAGGAGGTTGGAGAGAATGGGAAAGGGGAAGGTGTTTCTGGTTTGCTTTTAGTTCAATACCCTAGCAGTAGGCAATAAATGACACTAACCTCCCTGTGTATAGTCTGTTTTGCCCATCATAGCACTTCATGGGTGATCTCCTTGTCCCTTCCTCAACCCAGGAATTTTTTTTTAAATTGTAATTTTCTCCCTCTGCCTTTTTGAGGAAGGGGAGTGAGAGAACAACACTGAAGTTTAGCTAGGTCTATAACTGCCACAGAATTCTGTAAAAAAATGTTGATGGTACCTAGCAAGTAGTACAGAAACTTCATTAGGATACCACCCTTCGGTCTTCCACAGAAAGAAAAATAAATCTATTTCCTCCCCTAATTCTTCTCCGCCCTCCACTTTTAAAGCATCATTTAGTTATTTGCAAAAGTTTTGCACCTTCTGCAGATTTTCATGTGTCAGTGCTTCCCACAGCAAGGTTATGATATAAATCATAGAATCACCTATGTTGGAGAAGACCTCCAAGATCACCCAGTTCAGCTGTTCACCTACTACCAATATTTCTACACTAAGCAATGTCCCATGGTACAACACCTAAATGGTTCCTGAACAGTTCCAGGGACAGTGACTCTACCACCTCCCTGGGTATCATGTTTCAGTGCCTAACCACTCTTTTGTGGAAGAAATTTTTCCTAACATCTAACCTGAATCTTCCCTGGTACAACTTAAGGCCAATCCCACTAATCCAGTTATTATTTATATGGGAGAGGAGGCCAACTCCCACCTCACCACAGTCTCCTTTCAGGCAGTTGTAGACAGCGATAAAGTCTCCTCTAAGCCTCCTCTTCCCCAGACCAAATAAGCCCAGTTCCCTCAGCCACTCCTCGTAAGACTTGTGTTTCAGATTCCTCACTGTTTTGTTGCCCTTCTCTGAACACGCTACAGGGCCTCTGTGTCTTTCTTGTAGTGAGACACCCCTTCTTCCACAGGAGGTAGATTCTCTTTTATTCCTGGAGTCTCAGAAAAAGTTCCCTATCCGTATCCAAGTCAGATTTCTTCCCTGTCAGCTCGTCCTGCAGCACATGGGGATAGCCTGCTTCTGTGCCTTTAAGACTTCCTTCTTGAGGAGTGACCAGCCTTCCTGGACCCCTTTACCCTTCAGAACTGCATCCCAAGGGAGTCTGCCTATCAACGTCTTGGACAGTTCCAAGTCCACCCTCCAGAAGTCCAAGGTAGCAGTTTTGCTACACCCCTCCCCCCTGCCCCCTCGTCCTGACATCACCAAGAATCAAGAAATCTGCCATTTCATGGTCACTGTGTCCAAGACAGCTCCTGACCTCCTCATCTCTCACCAGTTCTGTTTGTGAGCAGCAGGTCTTGCAGGGCACCTCCTCTCGTAGGCTCTCTTACCAAATGTGTCAGGAAGTTATCTCCCATACACTCTAGAAACCTTGACTGTTTCTTCTGTGCTCAGTGATGATTCATCATCCCTAAGAGCTTATCTTACATGGCACTCCCTGTACAGTTCAGCCATATCCATGATATAACTGAAGAAACTCACGGTTCCCCTTTTGATTTGGGGAAAAAAATAATACAAAGGAAAAAAAAACACTCAGTAGTGAGGAAATAAACCTTGTCAAGAGGACACTATTTCAATGTGACACTGTATCTGCAGGAACATATTTTCCAGCTTGCTATTGAAATTCTATAATCTGAATAGGAGAGGTACAAATGAGTTGGAAGGAAAAACAAATCTTTTGAATTGCACTTCATTTTTCATTTCAGAATTATAATGATTGACTGTGGTCCATAACAGACGGATCATTACCTCAAACTGTAATAAATCCTCATCTGTCAAGTTAAAGCACTTATGTAGTAAAGCACAAGTAAAACCTCTTGTCTGTGGCCATTCCATAATATTCAGGATGTACTTGGATCAAAACATAATACAATCATTATATTTTTATACACAGGTGTGACTGCAGTCGAAGGTCACTAGGAACAAATGTCCAGTGTAATTTGTTCTCTGTTTTCCAAGTGAGCACAAAGACTTGGACTCATTGGCTGAGCATTAGACCACAGGTCTGAAGTCAAGCGTGCTCTGCAAAGCTGCCTTCACTTCCAGTAGTCAGAAGCAAAGTCCCTCCGCTGCATTCCATATTCATGTGAAACAGATCTAGCGAAGCCCTCGTTTTAAGTGGTTTATGCTTCTTACTGGAATACTTAATTTCCTGCCAGGGACTTCAATGGTATCTGTTTGTAATGTATTTGACAAATTTCTATCAGACATCTCTGGAAGCCTTGGTCCTATTTTTTTTTTTTTTTTTTTTTTTTTTTTGACTTCCAGGTAAAAGAATTACCTATGCAGCTTAAGTTTGCACATTGGTTCTGCACAGTGCACAACGTATGGCTATAGTGTGAGAGTGAACTTCCATCAAGAGGCACCATCCATTATTTTTGCCAGAAGATATTATGATCTTTTGCATTAATGACTGCTACAACACAATGTATGAATCAGTAGAAGGCTAGAGGGTTTTTTCTGTATCATCACAGACCATGAGTATTTATATCACCATGGACTAAAAATATGTTTGCTGAAATTTGATTATTTAGATAAAATATGCTAACAGTAAATTCTTTGCTCCATATTGTACACAGCATGTTTCCAATTGACCAAAACTGAAATTATCAGTACAAACACAAATAGGAAAGGACTATGGAAACACCATATATTTGAAGGTCTGCCATCAGGACCCAAATGCTGAAGCTGACTGGCTGGAGAATGCCCTCAATAGCACTTACTGTGCAGAGGAACTGCCTGCAGGCAGGGAGTCCATGAGGAGGAGGCATGCAGAGATCCACCTGATCAGAGAGTCTGCACAAAACTAATGAGCTCCAGGAATGACAGGGGCTGCCTAGGCTTCTCCAGCAGTGGGCCACAAAGGATGAAAGTAGAGTAAGGAAGAAGCAGGAATTTAGTCATAGATTTGCTTTGCAGCACCCAGTAGAAATGGCTGGGACCAGGAAAGGCTTTTCAAAGCATGAACCTTTCCATTATCCCTCTGCAAAGCCATTCCATACTTCAGAGAGGACTGTATTTATTGTGTCAGCCAAAGCATTATGAATGCTTTGGTTGACACAAGGATTAATTCTATCTTCTCCTTTTTCATCCTTATTTCCTTGAATAAAAGTTCTAGTTACGGGTGCATAAATCAAACACACAGGGAATATTAGTCCCATCCTTATAAAGAACAATTTACTGTGATTTGTTTGTCTGAAACTTTGGTGCATGATGGTTTGTTGCCTGTTCCTGTGCAAATGATACAGTAAATCACCCAACCTAGCAGCAATTTCTCACTACTGTCTTTATATTTTACCTGCACAGGAGCAGGGATTTTTCACTTGCAATACCATTTTCCACCCTGTATAGTGAGTCTGCAGAAAGAGCACCTGACCCTGCATCTGCAGTGAGCTCTTCCAGACTCAGCTCTGCACCACCTCTCCATTTGTTAAGATAAATGATGCCCTCATGCAAGGACACAAAAGCCCACCACATAGGCAGAAACTTCTCAAACACCTGTCAGGGGAGGAGGTGCTTGTCTTCACAAACTTCTCTTTGTCACAGGCTTTATCTTGTGGACATCTGCCTCCAAAACCATCAGACTTCCCACTGGAATTTGCAGGATGCTCCTCTGATCGTATTTGGAAAAAATAAAAAGAAAAATAAGAAAAAAGAAAAAGGACAAATGCTTCCAAGGCTGAGGCCCACATAGGTTTGCTTTAAGCTTGCACACATAATACAAGGAGGTGAAGAACTGCAGTAGTAATTTTGTTTTGACAAGAGAAAGCATCTGTTACTGTTTTATTCATTAATAAATTCCAAATAACTTTAAAACATAACTAATCTCAATTTACTAAGGGTCTATTGCACCTTTTTCCTGCAACACTGGTACCTTAAGCAGTACTGGCAGAACAACCCCTGTCTGCAGTTATGCACTTGACTAATCTGTTGTCTTAAAACAACATATATGTTACACTGTGCCACATTATGCTTTCTTCAGTAACATATCTGTATTAGTCCACAAGGCAACATAACATTTCTATTCTTTCTTTTTAAGCTTGTATTCTTATAAAGAAATAGAGAAAGTGTATTCTCTATTTCACCACAGTCACCTCTACTCACCCCTCCATCATGAGTCCATAATGAAATATCAAGTGTTTATCTCCCCTTTTAACATAGTGTACACTACATAATGTTTTAGCTTTCTTGCATAAAGTTATTTTAAGGCCTCATGAAAAGCCTATGCATGCAAAAGCAATATGATTAAGGCTTTGCATCATGGAAGCTGTAAAACTTTTAAGTGTCTGTTAAAGCCTAAGGACAAAATGTAATGGTGGAGGAAGGGAAATACAAATATAAGAAACATTAACTCTAATGACTGTTTGCCACTCCCATGGGTTCTGTTTTGTTCATCGCTCAAGAGTACACTAAAAACTACCAAAAGCAACATTTTTCAGTGCAGTAGCTTGCTAGACACCAGCCTACTTATAGTTTAAGTTATACTAACAAATACCCTGATACATGCATGCTCTCTTTCCCTCATTTCCAATATTTATCACATTGACTAGAGGGAAGGAGTAACATAGAAGAAGAAAAGCATTTGGAAGAATAAGCAAGGACAAGACACCAAGACAGAGGCACAACAATGTCCTCTAATAATTTCCATTACTGGAGCACTAGAAGAAAGGAAATAACATTTTTGACAGTAGGTAGGAAATAAAGCAGTCAGGTCTCGAAAAAAAAACAAAAAAAACTAGCAAACATGCCAAGAGGAAGAAACCAGGTGCTAGGATCATGCTTGTTGTCTCTGAAGTCCTTCAGAGACAGAGTGGTGGTCCTTGACTGCCTGTAATCAGCAGAATATAAATGAACAACCACGGAAATCAGAACTTAGAAAGACCTGCCCAGTCGTTGCCGTCTTCTGTGCAGAGGAAGGATCATGACTGATCCTCTCAGTAGGTACTAACAATGCCAGTCAGTTTACTGCTTCCACTGTTCCTTCACAAACATAGGCTTTTTACAGGCAGTGTAGCTGAAAATTACTGTAACTAGATCAGTGTCACAAACCGTTCTGCTTAGTGATCTGTTGCAGCCAACAGATATTTCATTTCTTCAACATGCTACAACTTAACTGTACCGTAAAGAGCAGCATCTAAAAGAGCTAACAGCATCCTGCTTGTGGCACAGGAATGTAAGACTCTATCCTGACCTTTCAGGAAAGCTTAAGCAAAATACTAACAACATTAATCTAACAGCAGCCTTCCATTAACTCAACATTACATCCCTTCTAGACAAGTGTGCGGCCCTTCTCAATGTCCTCAGATACATAACTACTTCTCTGGAGTTGTTTGTTGCATAGAAGAATTAATATAAGAGTGTTTCTTTACACAAGATCGTTCTCAGAAGCATTGAACACAGATTCATTATCATGATCGAGTAACGAAAAATTGATTCAGTCTTGGCACAAGGAGTTAATTCTCAAAGCCAACCCATGGCAATCATAATCAGTGTTAGAGGATCGTATTCAATTTGCAGTTGAGAAAAAGCTGTGTTCCATCACACCAAACCAAGAACAACGTAACACCTTACACAGCAGAAGGCAGTGCCGTCACTGACAGCAAACAAGCTGCCGATCACTGATCCTACCACCTGCCCTACTGATTTTGACCTTTTACACTGCCAAAAACTGCTCCTGGATCAGTCCACTATAGCATGCTGTCAGTTTTCAGTTACTCCAGTTTGTCAACCCGTGCTACAGATCTGGATCAGTGCAAGTGACAAAGTACTGCAGATGCAAGAAACAGCTGATATCTTGGCAAGCTTTACTGAGGAACCACGAAGGTATTTAGGTGACAGATACAGGGTTAAATTCAGTGAGACCCAGAGGTCTTAATAATTTCATAGACCTAGACCTTAGCACTTTGCCCTATTAAGGTTTATATATCTCATTTCCTTTAGCTCTTGACCTGCCAATCTACTCCTCATAACAGCAACACTTACTGTCAGTCCTTCTGATTTACACTTGTTCATCTTGTAGCCTGGCAAAGTCTTCACCTGTTAGCTGAAATAGTTGGGTCCTTTAATGTTTTGTTAAAAATCTTTTCTGTTCTCTAATCATCTTTTTTTGTTTTTCATCTGAGAGCAAGCCCCAATTTGTCAGGATCTATCTGGCAGTTATGTGTTCAGAAGTGAACACAATGTGCTGGTTGAGGTTATACCACAACAATAGAAAGAAGAAATATAGCTACACTGCTCTGAAGCATGCCACCTCTGAACATGAAACACTGAACCATTCTGGCCTTTTTTCCTGGCTTATTCTATTGCAAAATTACCTAAAGGTTCTTTCCAGCATGATCGTTTTCTTCCACTTCATCTTGCCACCGAGGCAAAGTCTTTCAAACTGTTCCTGAAGTTTCCTATTGCATGCTTTAAAATCTCAATTTGTAACCTGAGTTTTTTTGATCCTGCAGATATGTAAATGTTTTCAGATGATGTATGCTGTCATAAACCTATTAGCTGGAGTGGTGCTATGACAATTCAAACTGGCTGAGAATCCATTCTAAAATATTGCAGCGCGCACTCTTGATGTTAATCAAGATAAAGATGGCTATGAGATAAATCATTTCTCATGTGCTTTGCTGAAAAGGAAGCTTAGCTCCAGCTGCAAGAGTTCTGAATAATAAGGAGCTTGGAGTAAGATTTCTCTTTTTCATCAATTCTTGCTTAAAGTAAAACAGAAATTGTGTGTTTTTATGTACATATATACATACATATGTCTTTTAATGGTCATGCTATACATGCCAAGAGTTAGACCCTCTAAGCTGCAAGAATTCCACCCTGCACTTTACAAGTATTCATTGCTTATCAGTGCACGTCCATGCACATACCACTAGGTACAGGTTATTGCATCTAATCTTTAGTATTATATTAATCATATTCCCAGATAAACAAAAGATGAAGAAAACTAATTACAGTATTTGCTAACTTATACTCAGCTCATACATTCTCCCAGGTGCATGCATTTCTCCTACTGTGTACTATTTTTATTAATTTGCTTTTCTGATTTTAGGAACAAACATTACACAAATCAAAAGTAAATAAACACAGAATTTTAATCTTCACACCTTTTCAGATCTGGTATTCCCAACCCAATAAACCTTTTAAAGCTCCGATTTTCAGCTAGTTTTCTCTGAATCATCATAGGCCCAGAACGGGGGTATGTCATGGTTTCACTGAATCATATTTTTATGAAGTTTAATAGTGAAAGCTGAAAACATCTCCCTTTGATAATTCTGGAATCAGAGATACCACTTCTTTTGCTTGTCTTGGTCAACATGAAACTATCAAAACAGATCGAGATTTGATTGTTCACATCTTTCCTCAAGACAGCCTTGGGCAGACCTTTTTTTTTTTTTTTTTTTTTTTTGCCTGAGGCTTTGTTGATGAATAAGATACCCTCTCATCCTTCTCTTTATTTTATTTTATTTTACTTAATTTTTTAATGTCTTGATTTCTCAGACACCAAATACTGGTATTCGGGTATTAAAATATTCTTTGTTGCTAGCATGTAGGTGTGGGTTACAGAACACTCCAACAGAAAATGCTCAACTTCTACTGAAAATGCAGCATGACATAAGACACACTACATTTCAGGGTAGCCATTCTGTATTTTGTTCAGCATCTGCCTTGAGACAGATCCAATATCACTCTGCTTTTCTGTACCCTAATCTCCTCTTTGTAAAAATAGGGGTAATAGTCTTCCATTATTCACAAGAAATGCAGTTTTAGCACTGTAGTGCATGGTGACATATTTTACATTGATCTGACAGTACCATGGCATTTTAAGGTGCTATAAATGTAGCCTTAAAGTTGTGTCAAAATACCTTAATAACAGTAACACACCAGCTAAGTTTGTCTTCTTACAGGGTATTAAGATCCCCATGGGAAGAGCAAGAGGGAAAGGAGTGGAACCATAGTCGTTGAAATCTAATTGTTATACAGGCACAGTTTATCTAAAGTTGGCAAATCAAAACCACCCTTTCCTCCTTTCTGTGTTTAATGCCAGTGGTAAAACTGCATTCATTCACCCTAGTCAAAATAAAGCTTTATCCTGCACAAAGGAAAAAAAAATCAATCATAATTAATTAGCATGCTGTACAGTCCATAGAACAGAATTCATCTTTATTACAGTATCTTCAGTATCTTATGTAGCAACTTAGGAGAAAATATAGGAAATAAAATCAGTATCTAGGGAATGTCACTGAGCAATTTTAAGAAAGCCTGGGCTTTATCCAGTGATAACTCATATAGGAACACATCTAACTAACTTTTATTGTTATGATCCACTTTACTGACTCTTAGCACTACCTTAATCTTACCCACAAACCAGCTGAGTTCAGCGAGATGTGAATCAGTCTGTATGAAAGTGTTACAATCAAACCCCCACTCTGATGTCACTGGGGGACAATTTAGAGTATGTTATTTTTCTCATTTCAAAAACCATATCCATTTTTAAATCAATTTCATTTCCCCAGGGCCTTGCATATTGCATTTTGAAAAAAAAACAATGTACAAATAACATTAAAAGAATATTAGTTCAACAAACTAAATTCTTAACAATTTTAACTTAAAAGAAGAATCCATAAACTCAAATTTCCAAAGCAGTCAGAGTAAAGATAAATGAAATATTAAATGTACTCAAAACATCTTGCGTTTTGAAGCTATGACCATTTGATTCTAAGACAAACATCCCAAAATCAATACAACCTTCATGAATATATTAAACTGCCATTCCAGTCCAATTTAATAAGTTCCCATTTCCAACATTTTGCTCTACATACCAAAGTCATTGCGGCAGTAGCTCCACAGTACTTTATCATATTTAGTAGATCTCTATCTGAAGTTTAGAAGTTGGGTTTAAAATACATAGACAATTCATGTTCTTATAAATGTAAACTACTGGAAATATAACATCACTTTCATTCTGATCTTCAAAACCATCTTGTAAGTCTAGGGCTGCACACTAAAGTGAAACTTACCTTTATTTCTGGCTCACAGGCTGGTAGCAGACTTGTGCTGGTGCAGAGTGTGTAGGGCAGTCCCACACCTTCAAGAGCAGAAGGGAGGAAATCAGCTGCGATCAATTTGTTTACATTTCTCCAGTGCAGAGATACATCAATTCTTCAAGGTAGATGAAGGAGGAGTCAATCACCATTATCGTCTCTCACCTGTGCTCTGTTATGGCAACCTTTTAGCTTTCACACATATGAAGTCTCTGCACCTCTTGTATCTCAAGGAAGCACAGCAGTCTTGTAGATGAATGAAGGGACTGTTCTACTGCAATTGTACGTGGGTATGTTCCTTGAGTTATGTCATTTGTGGACTGTTACGGGCTATATGGTTAAAATTATAGGCTACAGGAATAGTGAGAGTTAAATCATGCTGACTGTTACATTGGGCAGTGTCAGTCATATCCTGCAGTTGATTTGTGTTCTCAAACGTAATCTAACTGAACTGGTAAGTTTTTGTGTTCTTCCACTCCAGCCCAAACCTTCCTATTCCTTCCACCTATCTTCCATCTGACATCAGGAATACAACCACTGAAGATCAGAAGCCTGCAAAATCTCCAAGACCATCAGGGATCTTCAAACCTGACTGAGCAGCCAAGCACTTTGTCTCTTTTTGAGATCTTGCCATAATTGTTATGCATTGTGACAATCATCTTAATTTGGTTTTGAAGATGTCTCCTCCACACTTAGTAAATAATGGGATTGTTTATCCCATAAAGAACTCATATCTGGTTACAGTGAAGTCTCAGCCTCTTCCGGTCCAAATTGTCTGACCACCAAATATCAAATAAGCACTCTAACGTTGGATGAGACTGTAGAAGTAATAAACCTGAAAACTTCTGTCAATGCACGAATCAGTGATGGCACTGTGTTCAAAGAATGATAGTACTTTCATAATAGTTTAGCAGCCTTTACTAGAACACAAACACCAATTACCTTATGTTATCTAATCTTTGCCTGACAGTTTAAAAATGTAGCTCTATATTTGCCTTTTTTTTTTTTTTTTTTTAGGCTTTTCTGAATTGGGTTACAAATTACCTGTCAAGCAATCCTATTGTGTATAGATTTATGTAACTCATTTTTCTGTTATACGTTAAACATTTGCTTGTATGTTGTACAGTGTTGTCTTCTTTATATTCAAAAAACAGACAGATATTGGATTACTTTTAGTGACTGTCTATCAGATAGAAATATGAAAGGTTTGTGTTGATCAAGCTCTCTATCCTGCATATATTTTTTGTTGGTCTTTCAAAATAATGTTTCTTTTCAATTCTGTAATTTTTTAGTGAAGTCAGACAGCGTTGCTATCTCCAGTCATTCAGATTCAGAGCTAATTCAAAGCACTTATTCCTTAATAGTGCAGAGATCCCATACAAAAAGTATTTTGTCTATATATTGAGATAATAAGATCCATGATCTTTAGGAACAATATTTTCCTGATATCAGTTACATTCAGCATGCCACAAGAAGAGATCTACAGTGAGAATACCGAATGAACATTACAGTCAGAATCATATTAAGGAGAGCAAAGACATTTTGGACCTTGGAGTAGAGGGGTGCAATACATTCATCTTTGCCACCATGCCAACCCACCAGCTAGGGAAGGGGCAAGAGTTGCAGCTCCAGTTCTCTAGCTCCCATTTTATATTGTCGCATTTTATTTACCTTCAAGATGCTCACATTCTTCTGAAGAGTCATTTCAGTACATAAGGTTTTAACACTGGCCTGGTAGTACCCAAGAGCCAAGAAGGAACACCAAACTTTTGCCTTCTCCCTCAGTACAAGTCAGTCCGAGTTTAGCCTTAAAAGGATATTGTCTCCAGCACAGCAATTTAAAACTCATACAGACCAGTTTTACATGAGTCATCTCATTTGAAGATCAACAGCAGTCTCCTTCAGCAAAGAGTACCTTACATCATAATTTAATCTATTCTAGGCCTGCTGCTAGCTTCTATATCCCTAATTTAAAGCAGGTCTGTATGTTTCTCTTCTGCATGATAATTTCTTCCATAGCTGTGGGATGAAAATCCTGCAAGCAATGGCTATACTCAGGATTAAGAACTTCCACATCCCAAACAGCAGTGCATGCACTAAGTCATCTCTCACTGAGGAGACATTGCATGCCATCTGTGCAGCAGAAACTATCACTCTTACCTACACTAGAGTGTACAGTTGAAAGCTATCAAGGATTCAGAAAGCAATATTTTTAGTGACTTATTTTGATACTTTCATAACTCAGTGTTTTACATTGCTGCTGAAGAGGAAAGGTGATGTGTAAATATCCATCATTATCTGTTTACCGAGAATAACCACAGCCACAACCTCTACTTAACACAGTCAAAACAACTCTTCTCCATAACAAATTTTCTTTTTTATCACACTTCTGTGTGAAACAAAAGCCCTCTGCAGCATTATTTTGCAACTCATGTTACAGTTCTCCAATCCTGTGGAGAGAATGAGTGGCATCTAGAACAGAAACAATCATCAAATCTGGGATTTTTTGAAATCGCATGCTGCTATGATGTGCAAATCCCTCACACAGTGGGCTCCTTCTGCTAGCTAATCAAGGTGTCCTGTTTGCTGGAAGGTCAAAGGCTTCAAGTGACGCTATAGGCAGCCACGCTGCAGCTGTCTGAGTATTTGAGATGTATGAGGTGAGTGTAGGGAGATTCCAAAAAAGCACACTCTTGTACAGGTGAGCACAAAGAGTGGAGATAGTAAATTCATATCCTTTTGTAAGTTGGACACAGCAGCTGATAAAGTTTGGCATAAAGCCACAGCAACCTTTGGATTCACAGCACAAATTTGAATTAAAGATGCTAAGATCATATCTTCCTGTAAAAAAGGAACAAACTACAGAAAGCAGTATAAATTGAAATAAAATGAAGAATGCATATACCTACCAGGTGTGTTGCAAGACTATATACATAGTGGCTACACATCTGGTAGTAGTGTCCTCAGAATTACCTTGGATTTCAGTATCTCGCCCAGGTTTGGGACCTTCAGCTCCTCTGCAAAGCGTATGTAATTTATCACTGCAAAGTTTCTCAGGAGCTTTGCGCTCCTTTATCTGTATCTACTCCTACAGTACAACTGAAACGCAAAAACGTTAACAATGAGAAGCTGGGGATGGATTCCTACATTTACATTTCACAACTTCAATATTCTTAACTAAATGACTTCTGTTGAAAGAGAATTCAGTTCTACACAATTTTACTGAAAATTTAAAGATATTCATGTGTTTTATGCTCTGCATAGTCTTGAAAGCACTCTAATGCCTTTAAGTCTTGCCTTCACCTTTGTATTTGCCTTGATGAGGTAAGGTCCCACCTGACCTTCACAGTGCCTATCAACCTAACCTACTCTTGATAGAAACAGAAACATAGAATCACAAGATCATAGAACCATTTGAGTCGGAAGATACCATTAAAGGCTATCTAGTACAACACCTCTACAATGAACAGGGACACCTACAGCTAGATCAGGTGCTCAGAACCCCCTCCAGCCCGACCATGAGTGTCTCCAAGGATGGGGTACTAGACTTATCTAATGCCCCAAGAAAGATTTTAGGCTATTCTGTCTGCCTGATATTAGCGTTATATCATAGGGTACGTGGAAAAGTGGGTGTAGAGATTATATCCGTGGTACCAAAACCTTCTTTTTTTTTTCCCAGGAAAAGGGATTGGTGTGCTATTGATCAGCTTCAAAGGTATGTGGGAAGCTACATTAAAACGGTCAGCCAAGATGCTGTTGTTATGCAAAAGGCCATGAAAATGATCAGAAGGCTGGAGCACCTCTCCTATGAAGAAAAATTGTGGAATTTGGGATTGTTTAGCTTAGAGAAGCAAAGATTCCAAAGAGACCTCACCGCAGCCTTTCAGTACTTGAAGAAAGCTTATAAACAGGAGGGGGAACAACATTTTACAGTCTAATAGTTATAGGACAAGGGGAATGTCTTTAAACTAAAAGAGAGGAAATTTAAGTTAGATACTAGGAAGAAATTCTTTACTCAGAGTGTGGTGAAGCACTGGCACTGAAGAGGCACACACTGCCCAGAGAAGCTGTGGTGCCTCATCCCTGGAGATGCTCAAGGCCAGGTTGGATGGGACCCTGGGCAGCCTGAGCTGGTGGGGAGCAACCAGCCCATGGCAAGGAATTGGAGCAGAATGGGCTTTAATGTCTCTCCTAACCAAAACCTTATGATTCTGTGATTCTATGACTCTGATTCAATGATTCTGTGATTCTATGAGTCTGTGATTCTACGACTCGATGATTCTACGAAAGGTTTACCATCAAATTTTTGCTGGTGAACAACTGATGGCTCAGGGAACTGCTCAATATACTTCACTCCACACCCTCCTCCAGCAGCCACAGACCACTGGAGTGAACTTGCTAAGTATTTCACACCTCAGTGACTCAGAGCAGCCATCTGCTTCAGGGAGTTCCGGAAGCAGTTAGAAGCTGTGAAGATGGACAAAAGTAAACCATTGGATGCTTGCCAAAATCCCCATAGTGCTTCTGGCAGTCTCCGTTGCGCTCATGCACACTTGGCAGATTTGCCTGAGACTCTTCCATTAATACCTTTCACAATTTGAGAATCTCTGCTATATCAGCACAAAATCTGCACTCATCTACTGAAAAAAACACACCCTGGATCCTCAAGAAAATGCCTTTGAGACCAAATATGTCTGCTCCCTATTGCACCCACATGAGCACTTATATCTTTTCTTAGGTGTGATGTTCAGTGTTGTTTATAGTGCCCTAGGTGCAGTCTAAGTACTTTATATACAATAACGCTATCTTCTCTGATTTATATTGTATTTCTAGCAATTCTGTTCACCTTCTCCAATACAGAAGCACATACAGTAGGTTGAAGGCCATGGGGAATATCTCCATAATAACTCCCCAAATTTATTTAGAACTCCTAGTAACACAATGCAGTGACATTCTATTTGTTACCTCGTTGGATTCTTTGCTATTCTACATTGTCTCCTAGAAAAAGGCATTTAAATGATTTAAGCCCTCTGTGCTGAGCTTCATTGTTCTTCATTATTTGCTGTATTTCCTGCATTAGTATCATATCCACACCTGAAAATTCAGCTCTCAATAGCATTAGGTAAACCATTAAAAATAACAGAAAAACTGAGGTGGGCACATTGATTCTAGTGAATCTTTATGCTTTCTATTTACAGTAAATCAGTCCCATCCTTTTCTACACAGGACTTTTATTTTGTTGAGCAAATGTTCTTTCTTCTTCCAAGGCTTAGGCATTACAAGAATTTTTGCCCCTGGCAATATTTTTTCTCTACAGCAAACACTGTTTATTCTCTGCTGCAAGACAGAGGCAATGGCTTGTGCAATATTCATCAAAATGTGTATTTGGAACATGCAATAGCCACTTTGTGATACTGGAGCAGAGATGTTTTTAATCCATCTATCTAAATACAGATTTAAGAGACTTGTTATAGTGACAGAATATTTTGCATAATGCTATGAAATGTTTAAAACTACTTATACCCAAAAAAATTATAGTAGAATATTAACCAGAGCTGAGGAAGTAGGTTTCAAAAACTAAACCTCAAACTTAAATGCAAAATGGTTTTGTAGCAAGCAAGGTACTAAAGCAGGGAAGAGCTTGGAGGTGGTGAGATTCTCATAAAATGGCTTTTTCATCCGAAGTCACCATTCACCATGACCAAGATGCTTGAACTTCTAAGATAGGAAGGTACAAATTGCCATGATGGGACACAACATTTCCGCAAACTTGTGAGGACTTTTAATACGTCTTAACAGAAATATGAGTCAATTGCTGACAACATTCTCACCTGTTAATATGGCATTGAAATTAGAACTTCCCTACTAGATCAATAAAAACACATTTGTTAACCTATAATGTGCTGTACTCAATTTCCTCCTGGCTTTGTATATTTTTGGTAGTCATACTGCAGTTCTGTACATTAGAGACCAAGTAAACAGGACTCCAATTATGGATGTGACTGCTCATGATACCTGAAGAATAAAACAGGTTCCTCTTCAGAACAGGCTACTCATCATTTGTTTCCAGTGCCAAAGATGATGGCTTTAATCTTCAAAACAACTAAAAATCAAGCTTAATTACATTAAAGATGAAATTCATTTCTTAGAATCCCTTCAGTATTTTCACTCACCAGGAAATGAGGCAGATCAGAGTGCCCATGATGAACCCTAAGAGAGCCAGCCAGCCCCGCCACATGACAAGTTTTGAGTGGAAATGAAACATATCTGGTGTGCTTTGCTTTAGCAGCTGTTACAGAACATTTCCCCTCAGGAAAGACATTTCCACAAACATAATTTCTAGCAGAAAAAAATCCCAGCGCTCTCTTCCTCTTCCACAGCCAAAAAGGAAATTGATTAAATTTAAAACAGAATTTGATCCCAAATAGTTTTTACAGAGAAAGGGAGCAACAAGGAACTTATGTGCACAGAATCATACCGATAAAGCTGAAAAGGACCCTGACCGGTCATTTGCTAAAGTAGCGTATGATTATCTATTTATTTTGTATTGTTCTTCCTGCTACTGAGTTTACATGGAAGATAATTAGAGGCAGTCTTGTGGTGAATGGCAGTAGGAAGGAAAAAGATCTGCTAGAGATTCTGAGCTTAAAATTTCATGTTAGTATAAACAGAGTCTATAAATGCAGCCTTAAAGGCCTGTACGTTTTTCTAAAATTTTAGTCCACAGGAACTTGATTTTTTTACTTTTTGACACCCCTTTGTTGGACCATAGTCCTTACTGTGGCTTTTACAGATCATGCTAATATTTGAGGAGTACCTACTTTGGTGTGTAATGCCAAGTACTCCATCTCAGTCATTATTAGAGCAGGGAGAAATAAAGACTTTCTTTGGAGACTTCCTTGAATAATCCATTCCTAACCCTTTCAGTGACATATTTGACAGGCTTCACATAACTTGAAAGCAACAATCTAGGTAGTCCTTTTGAGACATGAATCAGTAACTTGGAAAATGGTGATTCAGTATGGCATAAAAACTGCTTCAGTGAGCAGCAGGAGCAGCACTGATCAACAAAGAATATCCTGCTTTCAGAGTGCTGCAAGAGGTGGCTGTTCTGAAGGGAAAGGAGCTAGGCAACCGTATCCTTGACTGAGGAGTGACATCTTGCAGGTTTTAAATGTGGTACCTACAGCCAGGGTTTGGTAACTGGCTCCACCAGCAGCCACAGACAAGGTAAACAATGAGCTGGGCTCAAGGTCTCTCCAAGGAGCCTGGCAGAAGGAAGCGTGGTTGGATACAAAGCTATAATGGCTTCAAGCTGTGCCAGGGAAGGTTCAGGCTGGATGTTAGGAAATACTATTTCTCTGAGAGGGTGGTCAGGCACTGGAATGGGCTGTCTAGGGAGGTGGAGGAGTCACCGACCCTGGAGGTGTTAAAAGAATGTTTGGATGTTGTGTTGAGGGACATGGTTTAATGAGAACCATTGGTAATGGGCGAATGGTTGGACTGGATGATCCTGTGGGTCTTTTCCAACCTTAGTGATTCTATGATTCTATAGCAGAGATCCAAGGGGTCCATCCAGGAGATGATACAGAGCTGGAGACTGGGACTTCTGCAACACTACTGAGACAAGGACTGACAGTCTCGAGATAAGCTAAAACGGGGCTCTTGGGCTCAACGGGGCTCTTGGGCTCATGAAGGAGTGGATGGAGTCCTTAGGTAAGGTCTACTACTGACATGTGGACCCAGTACTTATTTCTTAGGGCTCAGGTTACTACTTTATTGATGGATGTTCCTACACCGGTGGAAGTCATTACCATTCTGCTTAGTGGCTAAATGCCAGTGGGATTTTTGCTGATGAGCACATCATTGTGTGACCAGTCTGTGATCATCAATGTATGATCTCCAGTCACACAATAAGCTGCAGAGATTTCTCTATGTACACAGTACATCCATAAGACAAGCCTCTGAGGCTTACACTCTAATGTATACACACAGTGCTCAAAAATATCTGAGGCAAGCAGAGACTAAATTACCAGGACATCATTTCAACACAGCATGGATTGAATCTTGACTTCTTTAGGCCCAAACAAAAGCCCTAAATACAAACTAAATGTTCATGTATTCTTGGAGTAATTTAAATTTATTCCCTGCAGATATGACTATTCTGTTTCACTACTCAAGTGAAGGCATAAAAATGTTACTTTGTCCACAAGACTCTTCTATTATAGTTTCACTCCAATAAAAGCTACATCGCATGATCCAAAAGATTAACCTCTAGCTTTCACAGCCAGTGAAAAATATGTTCCTGCTTCACACATTAAATATTTGCAACTGCAGTCAAAAACATTCTTAATTCGAAATTAAACTGTATTGACACTCATGGTGTGAAAGACTTAACAATTTATTATTTAGATGTGAGGTATTTTATGTGAATGTAAAATAAGCCTCAATTCCTAATTCATCTCAAGACAGGTGGCATTTTAATCTCTGTTGGAGCACCAAAAAAAAAAAAAAAAAGCAACACATAACTTCAAGTAAGAGTCAAACACTGACAAAAATATAAGATTGAAAATGAGAATCCGTGGCATGCAAGTCCAAACCGAGCAGCATGTAGATAAAAGCTCCTAGATTGCCTCAAAACTGAACAACCATATTTCTTCTCAATAAATAAATAACTAAAAATTTTAAAACAAAATCACATCTATATAGGACTCTAAAAGTGCTTTGCAGTGTGAGATATCCAAAGAGAAACAGCTGAAAACCTATCAAAAGATAACACTTATCTTTTATTTTAAGAGATGCCACATCCAATTAACCTCAATATGTCTAGCACAAACTCCCCCCCATTGTGAGAGCAGATGTTCTGAAGTGGTCACCTTGGAGATTGCTAGATTTCTGAAAGCGCCTATAGGAGAAGAGGTCCCTGTGACTTTGGATATAAACTGGCATAAACTGACTTTTGTGTACTCCTACTGCAAACCTGTAGGACTGCAATTTATCATGGAGAAAAAAATATTATGGATTTATTCTTTCCAGGCTTTACAGACAGCAGTATTGTTTGCTCTGAACTCCCATCTGACCAGAGATCATATCTGAGACCAAGGCTTCAGCTTCAATAAATAATGATTTAAAGTTCATAAAAAGTAAAATTAGGATTTTCTCTAGCATGATACAGTTTTCTGTTTTATTTCAAATATTGCAACTTTACCCTTTGATATTCAGGACTTAGGTTCATCCAGCCTAAATTCAATTTAATTTACAATCACAGAATTGTTCCAGTTGGGAGGGACCCTTAGAGGTCATTGAGTCCAACTCCCCTACAATGAACAGGGACACTTACAGCTAGATCAGGTTCTCCGAGCCCCATCCAGCCTGTCCATGAGTGTCTCCAGGAATGAGGCATCCACCACAACTGGTTCCACCCGTACAGTAAAAAAAAACCTTTTCCTTATATCCAATCTAAGTCTCCCCTCTTTTAGTTTGACATCGTTTTGCCTTATCCTATCCAAGTCTTCCAATACTTCACCTTCACATTAGGTACAGAACTACAACACACCCATGAACAATAAATGAGTACAGAGTAATGCTCTGTAGATAATGTTTAGGCTTGGGAAATCTAGATCAGTTTGTGCTGAGGGCCATAATAGGATGATCACCTCACTGACCCTGCTAATGTTGATTTGTTTATTGGGAAATGTTTTGGTAGAAAAATGACAGGTCTGGTGTTTCACAAGGAAAATGCTTGCTAATCCATCTTCCTTTTTTATGGAACTTTCTCATTCTGTCTATTTTGGAAAATGAATGTCATTAAGAATGAAAGAGAGACAGGTAGTACTATTAATGAGAAGGCAAATGCCATATAGAATGCATGGAGAAAAACCAACACAGAGGATGTCATTTATAAACACTAGGGAAATAATTCAGCACAAGAATAAAATTTGTCAAAAAAAAATATCCTGCCAAACAGACAGGAAAACTAAGTTACTGTACTGTGTTGACTTACAAAAACAGAGCAGGAAAACTGCTGCATTCTGCTTTCTCTTTTATAAAAATCTCTCTGTTCATACTTATTCATGTACCTACGGAGGGAGTTACAGGCTCTCACAGGGGCTTGATTTTGAAAGGTTTTTGATAACTCCTATTTAGCTCACAGGAGTTTGCAAACCCCACACCAACCAGACCAAGAGTCAAGATTTTAAGCCCAAAGAAGGAAGTCAGCAGATTGAGGAAGGTAATCCTTTCCTACTGCTAAGCCCTGTAGGGACACATCCAGAGTGCTGTGTACAGTGCTGGGCTTCCCAGTACAAGAGAGATGGGCACATAATGGCATATGAGGAAAGGCTGAGAGAGCTGGGCCTGCTCAGTCTAGAGAAGAGAATATGGCTCAGGGGCAATCATATCCATGATGGGGGCATAAAAGATAGAGCCAGATTCATCTCAGTGATGCCCAGTAACAGGACAAAAGAACATGTACATAACCTGAAATACACAAAGTTTCCAATTAAATATAAGAGAAAGAAGTTTTTCACTCTGATGGTGACAAGGGAGCAGAACTATGGAATCTCCATTGCTGGACATACTCAAAACCTGACTGGATACAACCCTTATCAACTTCCTTTGAAATTTCCACATAATTTAGGCAAAGTAACAGTAACAACATTTAAATATGCACAGTGGAAAAATAACAAGGTAATACTTTGTCTGGAACTTATGCAGGATTGGAGGAAGGGTACTCACAGCTTCCCTCATGTGCAATGCTTGTGTCAGCTTTCAGGAGCACTGTGGAGTTGTGACTCGCAGCACAATCGGTTGAGTAAATGTTTCTGAGGCATTTTCACTCTGTATGACTGCTTATCAGGAAATCCTGCCAATAGATGGATCATACCTTTTTTCCTGGACATCAATCCAAACCACCTACTCCCCAGAACTGGTTAACCCTGGTGACCCCTTTGAGCAGGGATTGGAATAGATGATTTCCAAAGGTGCCTTCTCACCTCAGACACTCTGTGATTCAGGGGTTCTGTGCAAACTAAAAGCAGCCATGAAAGCAGGGACCAAAACCCAGTCTTTTTTTGGTGGATGATTAAAGCTACACAGCTTCCAGTTCAAGCTAAGTGGCACCAGGAGGGTTAACCAGTGCTAGAAATTTCATAAAGAAAACTGAAAACACCCTTCCTCCTACCTTGCATAAGATCCAGACAAAATATGGCCTTGGTATTTTTCTGCAATACATATTTAACTGCTGTCACTGTTATTTTGCCTAAATTATGTGAAGTTCTCAGCCCCTGGCTCTTTATGCAAATCTTATGTTGCAGGGCAAGAATAGCCAACTATGTCATTCTGTCTGATAGCACCGCTATGAAAACAGATGCAATCTTTGGCACATGAGCAGGGGGTACAGCAAAGTAAAGAGAGATTATTACTATGACATATAGAATTAATGAGACCTTGTCTGAAAACCTTGCTGATGTTTATACCTTGTAAAAAAGAGACAGAAAAATTGAAAGATTTTTTGAAAAAAAAAAAAAAGATAGAAGAATGAACTCCAGTTTCAAAGCCTCATTTAAGTACATGAAAGGAATGACACTTCATTTATTTAATTTCTCAAAACACAGATTAGATTACACCTTCACTTGGTCACAGCCTACACATAGGAGATGGAAAATGATTTCAAAGAGCGGGGGATTAGATAAAAGTATATGGAAATCAATTATCTGAAAGCAGAACCTAAACAAACTGTGGGGAAGAAATAAGGTGTCAAACTCTGAATGACAATATGTAGACAGTGTAACAATTTAATGACTGACACAATGGATTTTCCATCATCTGAATTTAGTACATCTCTACTGGATGACAATAGAGTTACCAAATATATCCAGCTAAGGTGATTGCTTGAAGGATGTGAGCTGACAGACTGCACTGATTCCAGTTTTTAATGCTTGATTGATAAATCTGATTCTGAATATAAGACACTGTTTGCTTGTGATAGTAATTATCTTACCATTAATTACTGTGTCATTAATAAGCCTTTAGTGATTGATTTATATTCAAGATGTTTAGCATGAGTAGTAGCTGTTCTGTAAGTAAAACATCTTCTATATTAATGTGAGTAATGATGAAGACTGTTGTATTTTCTCAAAGCAGATTTTTGGTTTATTTCCTCTTTGTTTTACATTATGACTAATAAATGGAAACAAATACCCAAGTGTATAATGTCCCAAAATGTCAATTACAAAGCTCAACTACTACTAAGATAAATGAAAAATAACCTTATACTACATAAATAATACATCCATGATAATAAATAGATAGCAATGCAACAAGGTCAACAATCTCAGACCAGTGAAAGACATAGACTTGTGGAATGAAGTCTATGCAAAGAGAAAACAGGTGCACTGCAGTGTATTATTCAGATCACCGTACCTAATTCAGAAGCATTATGATCATTCTTGTTTCAGTCACTGCTTACAGAAAACAATTAGCTACTCAGCAATCTGCTCATCTCCGAAAGGCTGTGGAGATCAGGACTGGTCTCTGACAAATGAAGAAAGGTAAATGTTTCACCCACTTTAAAAGAGGCCAAGGAGAAAATCCTGAGAATTTATTATCGATCATCACTTCAGACCCAGATGAATTCAGGAACTCTGCACAGTAGTGCAAGGCAGGAAGATAGAAGGCAGCAGGCACAAAGAGAAACCAGTTGAGACTGGTTGCAAAGATAAAATTTTTCCCCATGAGGGCAGTCAGACAGTGGCACAGCACAGACAAGAGGCTGTGCAGACTCCAACTTTGGAGGTTTTCAAGACTTAACTGACTTGCCTGGAGAACAGGTCAGATTTCATTGCCCCTCTTTTGACCTTATCCTCCTGAGGTCCCTTCCAACCTGAATTATCCTTTGTTTCTGTGATTTTAAGGGTAAGTCTGCATTTGATTTCTCAGAAGTGTAATTGACTATCCAAAGAATCAAGGATAGATTTTAAAGCAAGAGATCACATAAGGTGAACTTGGAGAGTTACACAATAAAATGATACTGGGAATTATATGAGTTTGTTAGAGGATATTGCTCATAATTAATCAGATAGGAATTGTTTATAACAAATATGAGAGAATTAAAGAGGACTGTGTTATTAGTAAAGTCCTGGGAAATGTTTTCTCCCAAAGCTTCCTGTATGGCTGGCATGGTAAAAGGCTGGGTTTGAATCACAGGAAATGAATAAAGCAGTCTGAGGTCTGTTAGTACATTAAACACATTTGGTAGTTGCTCCTTTCCATCAAAGTATCTGCAAATATTTCCCTTCCCTCTCTCCATCAGCAGCAGTATTTCTGCAGTAGCACATTTTCCTTGTGTTTATTTTCAAGCTCAACAAAGATGTAAGTTCACAAGAATTTCTACAAAGGTAGAATCAGGTAAAATTCACCTCATTTAATACTACATATCAGAGATGCCTTCTTGTCCCAGCCACTTTCAGATCTGATTTTCAGCATCTCATTTAGGATAGTGTTAATTGCACCATAAAAGTCCTTCACTCCTGATGAATGCTCAGCTCCAAATACCTGCCTTGTCCATGATTATGTATGGTGAGATGAACCCTGCTCAAGATATTTTTTCTGCCACCTGGAGTAGGTTGTAAATCATGGGGTCATAGAATCATTAAGGTTGGAAAAGACCACCAAGAACATCTAGTCCAACCAAACAACAAAATGCTATATGACAGTAGAAAATGAAATGGTGGTAATGCTTTACACACATACTGGGCAAGACTGTTCTCCTAAGTTTTGGGTGTCTGTGGGTTACTTTTGTCTCACACATGATGTTCAGCCTCATGGTTACTTTCTCAGCACAGGCCTGTGATTGATCAGGGTTCAGGCATTGCTGCATTGCACAGGACAGGCAAAAGCCTGCTTCTCCTCTCCTGTCTGCTCAAACAAGTGTCTGTGGGGGTTGCAACATCTTGTGTGAAAGTGGCTGTGAAGAAACAATGAGTCTTCAAAGTTAAATTACGTCTTTACTCCATTTCTGCAGCTCTGTACCCAAAGAACTATTTACTGTCCTGCAGAAGCAGATGTGGCATCACCAGCCCCTGGAAGTGGCCCTAACAATAGGGTGTAAATTCCCAGTTGTGCTAAACTGCAGTTTACTTTAATACTGGTGCACCTAGGATCCAAGATCATACTCAGACCTCTAGGAACACATGCTTTGTAGCAAACCCAAGTTGTCACTTCCAGAGATTCAGATTAGGATGTGGCAGAAGTGCACAATAAATCTCTTCTGCCTACAAATTTCCTTTTTCTTCCTGAAGAGAAGAACAGTGAATGGAGATGAGGCTTTTGCTCAAATCACATTGTGGCACAGGGGCTGTATATGGCTAGAGGTAAATATGTGCAATTGCACCCAGGAGCTGGCACATGTCCCAAGGTCCCACAGTGAAGCACATGGGCTGCCCTATTTCTATCCAGTCAGCTTGGCATGGAGTTCAAGCAAAGATAAAAGGCAAATGCCAAGTCTTATTCATTCCAGCAAGAATAAAGCCAAACGTGGAAATGTTGTACTTTTGAAACTCAACTATAAAAAAGAAAACTAATAATTGCATTATCACACTTCTGACTCACTGACTCCTGAAATTTCTTTTCAATCTCTCTGTCAGTCGTACAGACTTCAGGATTCCCTTTTCTATCTCTCCTATTAACACATAATGACCCAGAATTGAGCAGCAGGATATAACGCAGTGTGGCTGTGATTCTAATCTGCAACAAATAATCCTTTTGTCTTCCTTACTATCCCCATTCTCACAGTCATATTGCAGCTTGGAATAGCAGAGGGTTGTGATATAGAAACAAATCCTTGTGGTTTTCCTCCATTTTACAGTTTAGTAAGACCCTCTGTAACATCCTTATGCACTGCTGGGTGGGCACACACAGATGAACTTGGGAGTGCCTTTCAAATGGATAACGGAGGGGTGGCTCCACTCTTCAGGTGAACACTTCAATGTAATTGAAAGTTATATGACAGCATTGGTAAGACTGCCTAACTGGCTCAGATGTTGATTAGTTCTGCTACTAAATTATAATCTTGGGTTTTCTCAAGAATGGAAGTTCTGAACTAATTTGTAGGCTCATTTTAGTATGTAGCACAGTATTTAGGTAGCACCTATCTTGAAAATATTCCTTCCCATCCTTCCCATCATTTTTTTCTTGATGTACACAAACTGTAACTATGCTGCTCCCCTCCGTCCCCCAAAAAACAGTAAACAGATGAGCCATAGCCCCATGGTTCAGATCTTTCTGCCATTTGCCACTGATTAAAAAGTAAATCTTTATCAAGAAAATACAGAAAATGCAGAATTTTAGAATCAAGATTGCCTACTATGGTGTAGGTTGCCTTTGTTCAATGTTTTGTGCAACAAAACCAAAAGCCTTCCTTCAGTGAATCCAAGAGACATAACACATTGGTATGGTTTATGTAGTTACTTCTTAACATTTTCTAGAACATAGATACACTGTGAGAATTTATAATATGTTGAAATCAAATAAATCAACAAGCAGAAATAGTGCAAATGATTTCTACTTTGGTTTTGGATAAAATGCATTTTAGAAACTGTTTAGAAACCAGAGAGAAGCCTGTAATTAAGGAACAAACAGAATGAGTGCACTGAATTTAATCTTCCTGATATCAAAACAGATGAAAGTGCATTATGCAGTGCTATTGTTTAGAAATGTAAAGTATGGCTTTTTATAAACTAAAGGGAAAGCTGTTGAAGTCCTGTGTTGAAGTTGGAAAAAAGTAGAAGTATAAAATAATATCAGAGTCCAGTTAAAATTATAATTGAAAAATACTGAAAGTTGAACTACAAAGTACCCTTCAAGCAAAGGCTTTTTAAAAATACATTCTCCAGTTATTCAGAATAAATGTGCTCAGAAATGATGGGACAGAAGAAGGAAATGATCTTAGAGTCATTAAGGTTGGAAAAACCTCTAAGATCACCTAGTCCAACTGCCAACTCATCCCCACCACATTCACCAGCCATGTCCTTCAGTGCCACATCTCCACAGCTCTTGAACACCTCCAGGGATCATGACTCAACCACCTTCCTGGGCAGCCTGTGCCACTGCCTCACTACTCTTTCTGAGAAAAAAAAAATTCCTAATATCTAACCTGTGTACTTTTTCTAAAAAGCTGCCTTTGTTTTGCCTGGTGAATGAAAGAGAGAGAGAGGGGCAATCAGAAAATCTTGAGCAGTTCAGGCAACAGCAAAATGCTTAGGAGAGGTGGCAGGGCAGCCCATGAGTGAGGCTGCAAAAAAACAGCGTGCTAAATGTTATGCTAATGCAAAATCCTGAAACGCTTTTGTAGATGGATTTATTGATCTTCCACTAGTCCCATAAGTAACATGAAGCATGGGCCAGATCTGTCTGTCAAAATGAAACAAACACACTCCAAGTTTGGACCCTCTATGGTCTTCCATCATCAGTCCACTGCAAACAAAAAAAAAACAACAAGAAAAAAAAAACCCTTAATAATTACGCAGCTAAATTAAATAAGAACAGAACCACAACTTAACAGAAATTTACCATCAACAATTTTTCTGTTTAAATTGGAATGGCAATCATATTTTGCTTTACTCAGTTCACTGCCATAACACTTCAGCTTGACAACCCCTGCAGCTCTGTGAGAGTCAGTGGAGTTACACTGCAGTAAAACTGGAAAGGCACAAAAGAGACTTCAGCTCTTTTTACTGACTGCTCTGGAAACCTAAAATAACTAGTACAAAAAAAAAAAAAAAAAAAAAAAAAAAAAAACACTCTCTCTTTTGCAAGTATGAACTGACTGTTGCCAGGCAAAAAAAGAAGAAGAAAAAAAAAAAAAGGCACAAGAAACTCTGATTTTAAATTGAGTTTCTTCTGTGAAATCTAAAAGCAATTCAACAAGAAAGACATTCAACTCACACTAGCCCTGAACGCTCTAACCCAAATCCCTATCCTGCGCACTCTTCATTAGTATGTTAACACCTTTTCTATTCTGGGTAAAATCAATGGTAACTTCAGCATAAAAGTAATAAATAAATAAATAAATAAATAAATAAATAAATGCACTTAAGTTGCCTGTCAGAGAAGCCTTCTTCTTTCTCTGTCCCTTTGGAGAGATCTAGCAAACTTTTGTGCTTTGGGCAACTGTTATTTGCCCTTTCATGCCAATTCATAGAATCATCGAATGGTTTGAGTTGGAAGTGACCTTCAAAGGTCATGTAGTCCAACTCCCCTGCAATGAACAGGGACACCTATAGCTAGATCAGGTGATCAGTGCCCCATCCAGCCTGACTCTGAGTGTCTCCAGAGATGAAGCTTCTACCACCTGTGAGGGAAACCTATTCCAGTGCCTCACCATTCATAGTGTAAACAACTCTTTCCTTCTACCCAATCTAAATCTCCCCTCTTTCACACTGAAACCATTTCCCCTTGTTCTATCATCACTGACCCTGCTAAAGAGTCTGTTCCCTTCTGTCTTACAGCCCCCCTTTAGCCCCCCTCTTCTCCAGGCTGAACAGCCCCAGCTCTCTCATCCTGTCCTTGTAGGAGAAATGTTCCATCCCTTGGAGAACTTTTGTGGCCCTCCTCTGAATGCACTCCAGTAGAAATTTGTCTCTCCTGTACTGAGGACTCCACATTTAGATGCAGTACTCCAGGTGAAGTCTCAACAGCACAAAGTAGAAGGAAAATCCAGAAATACCCGCAAGAAGTAAAACCGTACAGTTTTGTAAGCTTATTCTACCAACTTACTTTCTAACTCCCAAAACACCCCCATTGCCTTTTTTCCAGCTGTGGTTATAAGCTCAAAACAGCACCAGACTGTGAGAGTTTTAAGTATATGAGTGGAAATCATTTTGAGTTTCTCTGGTCCTGAGCTGATGTCTGGAAGGGAGCAGTCTGAGATATCTTCAGGGAGTGTCTGAGAGATTTGCTGGGGATGATACGGCTTCATTAACTGTCTGGCAAAAGGGAATAATTTCATCATCTGAAGACTGATGGGCAAATGGCATGAGAAATCCTGTCAAATCAAAACCCTATGCTGATCCAAAGAATTGGATACAAAATTATCACATCACTGAAGTGGTAGTGCTATGGATCCAAACACAGACTGTGAGGATTTCTAAAGACAAGTCTTGTTTTGTCTCATTCAGGATAATTTGGTCCCAGTCCTGCAATTCTTAGCTATATAAAGAAAGTAATACATGGGGAAGAAACTCTTACACTGCTACCAGATTGCTCCCACTTATTAGGGTAGCAAGATCTAAATCTGTACTGTATTCATGGCATTGTTTTCAGTATGGGAAAAGTGATGTAAAATTTAAACAAAGGAGAAATTGGTTGTCATGGAAAAAAAAAGCAGCTTTTGCAAATAAGTCTACTGATTGACATCTGACAGCTGTGTTTAACTTATGTTTGAAGTCCTGCAGCAGATAGTCTATGACATCTACATCAGGTCTTTGAATGTTTACAGCTAATGTTCATATAGTGATCTGATGACTTCATTGAATGCTCTGAGATCTATGTATGCATATTAATTTGTACAACTCCCCGACCAAAGATAAAACATCATCCACTCAGTCATGTTCCTTGGTTTGTTTTGATATCCATACCTTAGCAATAATAATTTCAGTTTTCCCAGCTATCAAAAATATTTCCATTAGCAGAACTCAGTAGTAGAGGTCAGGTCTAGATTTTCTGTCTGATACAAATGGAAGGAAAGGTACTGGCTTTTCATTTGTTCAGAATTTTTTGTTCATGTTTTGATAGAGAGAACAGAGAGTATGGGATCTTTCCAACTCAGCACTAAACAGATACTTGCAAGAAACACAATCTATTTTTGTTCTGGCATCAGGAAAGTTAAGTATACAGGCCAGGTTATAGTGTTCATATAAATAAGCAGCAACCTTCTGAAATGGCCAACTCCCTGTCAATTACAGTCTCTCTGAAAAATGGTTCTACAATGCAGCCTCTGCAGACCATAGTATAAACTCATGTATAGACAAGTAAGATTGATAGAGTAAGAATGAAGTGCATTTCATCTCATGTTAGCTATCTCAAAGTACAAAGTCATTATCTAGGGTCACCTTAAGGGTCTCTGGGGTCACTATAATCCATAACAAGAGACACTTGGGGAACATCCGCAAGAGCTTCTTAATGAAAGCTCACATCACCTTGTAGTGCTGCTTACCTCTCTATGGCAGCTGAAGCAAAGAACAGGTTCGGATACACCAGTGTGACTGTTGACATTAATGAATGGGTAAATTCAAGTCTCTGATCCAGAAAAATGGAGAAATTTCGAGGAAAATTCATTTTAATACCTTTTGATTTATCTTTTGCTGCTGCTGTTGTCCCAGTATACTATTTCCTCTCCCCCTTGGAATACAAGCAGGAAGTAAAACATAGGAAAAGGACTTAAAGAAAGGAAATACAAAAGTTGAGACATATTCTGTTTTAACAAAATAAAAAGTATTTGTAAAAGTGTATATAGTTGAAAATTGTTTCTATTTCAAAATAGAAGGAGCAGAGCCCAGCACCTCCCTCTGCTTTCCCTTCCCAGAGCAGCTGAGAAGCAGTGAGGTCACCTCTCAGCCTCCTCTTCTCCAGGCTGGGTAACCCAGGTGTCCTCGGCCTCTCCTCCCAGGACAGGCTCTCCAGGCCTTTACCAAATTTTTTGTTTCCTCAGGACATTGTCAAGGATCTTATGTATTGTGGAGCCCAAAATTACATACTATACTCAAATTGAGACTGCCTCAATTCTAAATATACTGACAGAATCACCTCTTCTGACTGGTTGGTTTTCTGTGCTTAACGCACCCCACAGTGCAGTCTGCCCTTTGGCTGCCAGAGCACACTGCTGGCTCATGCTGAGCTGCAGCCGCCAGCACCCCCAGGTCCCTTCCTGCTGATCTGCTCCTGCAGCCAATCCTCTCCCAGTCCATGCTTCTGTCCAACAGAGTAACCATTTAGAAATACCTAAAAGTATTACTGTGGTTACTTTAGTATGCATAGATGGACTTGAAGGTTTTCAGTACCAAAGTCCTTAGGAGGCAATCCTGTAAGCAGGGGCAGACCTGCAGGATAATAGCCTACTGTCAGCAGGGCAGCAGCAGGCAACGGCCACCACCCACCCCAAAACTGCCCATGTACCACCCAGTCCTCCAGTCTCTGCTGAGCTCTCCATTATACACACTTAGTAATATGCACTTTTAGATGTTAAATACAACGTTTCTGAAAGAATCAGAGTGAAATCAGTCTGCTATCCCTATGTTCTCCTGGACCGTCACACACCTTGCCATCTAGCCCAGCACAAGAGGCACATCACCATAGAAAGCAGCAAACAGCAGCCCCGTCAAATCTACACCTCAGCTCCAAAGCCACGAATTCAGTGAGCCATTTACAAGAATTGTTTTCTCTTCTGGTTTCAGTGCATGACATTGACCTAAGGACTAGGTGATCTTGGAGGTCTTTTCCAGCTTTAATGATTCAATGATCCTATTCAAGGATCCTATGACATACTGCACTGTTTGCTAGGAGCTGGGATAAGACCCTCTCGCTCTATTGTTTTGGTCTCTTCCTAAGAATCTCATTACTAACCTGAAGAGCTCAGCTAATGGAGTTTAAAGTGACAGAGTCTTTTATAGTGCAATAAAACCTTTTAGGATGTACTTCAGGGGCTTCTAATTCTCTCAGCAACACAGTAAATATAATGAACGTAAAAATTATCCTTGCAGATGTTGTGGTGTCAGTAACAATAACAAAATCTCAGCACGGCACAGGACCAAAATAGCATCTGGGATTTTGATTCACTCAATTTAATCTCACAGTGTTTGAACATTTACAGTTTTACAGTTTGTGTTTATTGATTTACAGTATTTTAATAAGATTTCTGTGAAAACATATATGCTGAACTTGTACTTATACGGGACATATACCAATGCCCATCACTTCCCTCATTGCTTTCTGCAGAGTGCTAATTTGCAGCCCTCTGGAGCTCCCAGGAAAATTTAGCATTAAACAGCTTGCCGCCGAGTACAAGGAAAAGGAGATGACTAATAACTATTTCCCAAGCCCATCAAAAGACCATGAAGCCTTCTAAGACTTTGCAATAAGGGAAAATAAAAAATACAGAATGAAGGCATTTATATTGCTACTGATTTAAAACCAAGTGGGGAAGTATTAGCAAAGCAACATGCTGATCTATTGGTCACTGCTCAGGCAATTTCCAAAGCATTCTGAGTAGAAATGTATTTTGTCGCTTTGTGGCCTACTCAGAAGTGCTGGTAGTTTCAAATTTGTGAGCAAAAGGCAAAGGGAAGCAATACTTCCCATATCACTGCACTTGAGCATATACAGACAAGTAATGAGGGATTTACTGTGTTTAACTTTTGCTGTCAAAGAGTTAGGCTTCTCATTTGGGTGGCTGTCTGTGCTTGAGGAGTGATCCACATGTCAGTGACTTTTGTGTCACCTACTAAAATGCCACTCACATCTCTTGTCCCTCTTGGTCTCCTCTGGTTCCAGTCTGTCAAAAACAGCTATTCTGAATGACTGCATTAGAGACAGGAAAAAAGAAAAAGGCCAAATTATCTTGTTTCCGAACACATACACATGAGTGTCTGTCAATTGCATGTGTGGAAACTGTTTTTTACTTGGAATCTCAGGTGTTCTATACCATAAAACACCTGATTCTGGAGAGCCAAGGTCTCCCACAGGGCTTGCCCACAATTGCCCCACGATCTAATTCCCATCACGTGAGCCACCAAGCCCAACCAAACACCCATCACAAGGCTCACTCCAGGGTGTAAATGAGTGTAACTCTTCTGTGTGACAAGGACATTGATCTCTGGCAGATTAACAAGCAGTTAAAGTAACACTGCTGCTGAACATTGGCAAAAGGAAGGTTTCGGCTGTAATTTTTCAGCAAAAGACTTTTAGTTCAGAGTGAATGGTCATTCCTTACATTACTGGAAATATTTGCTTTATTCCTGCATGTTTGGCCAGAGAGCAGCTCTGAGTCTGATTTTTAATTTGTTTGTTTGGTTGGTTTTTGATTTTTGGGGTTTTTTTGTTTTGTTTTGTTTTTTGTTTTTGCTTATGTTCTGTCTTGCTTTACATTTTCCAGGTGACACAGAACTTATTACCATGGCAGGCTGAAATGTCCCTGCCACTGCTCGATTCCATTCTCCTTCATTATGCAGCAGCACATGGCATAACCTCTTTCCTCTTTCTGGTGGTTAATGTTCCCTTTGTGCTCTCACGAACGAGGCCTCAGACTTTGATGTATGTCATTGGAGATATTAGATGAAAACAAGCTTCCTCTCTTTGCAGTGAATACATGTGTGGAGTAGCATTTCTTTTCTTGTTCTGGTTCAGAATAGTCAGCAGTGTCGGTAAAGCGTTTTTAGTCTTTTTCAGATAAAATCCATATGCTTTCCTCACCTTCTGCCTTCTAAAGCAGTTAGCAATATCAGCTGATCCAGTTTGGCATTTTTTGATGAATCAAGATCATTATTTTTAATATCCCAACTGCCAGAGAAGCAGAATATAATTTCGTATGCCCTGCTTTGGAGTTTTAATCCCATTCAGATGGTAACTCTTTAGCTGATAATGCTGCAGCATCTGACTTTTCACAATACAAGCAATCACTCACTTATGAATTTATCTCACATTTTGTTTCTTTCTCTCATTTAATAAACAACCACTCATTTGTGTGCTATTCTGTGTAGGTAATGTATCCAGACAACCACTTGGGTGAGAAGAGAAAGCAGGTATGTCAAGGATGACAAGAAATTGAGGATCCTTTTTTTTTTTTTTTTTTTTTTTTTCCTACTTAAAAATGACATTTCCTTCATGGTAAAAATGGAAACAAAAGGAAATGCCAGCTATTACTATGAACAAAGCATAATTTACTTTAACCATGAATTCCACCATTGCTTCTTATCTGGAATATCCCATGAGCAATAAATTTTGGTATCTACTGACATTAGTAATATAGGCCACCCCAGGCAGAGCATTTATTTCAGCCAAGCATTCTTAAGCTGTCAAACACAAGATCTGTCACAAACAGCAGCTGAGACACTAATGACAGCTACATACTGATCTATCACAGTAAAATCCTCAAGAAAAAAGTTAAAATATATTTCAAAACCATTGAAATTGCTATTATGCTGAGTGGTCCTTGCATTTTCCTTTAATAGTTCTATACTGTAAGCTCTTACATCCCAGTGAAGGAAATGGGTTAGTGGATGAAAACAGCTGAGTCCTTTTTATATATTAAAAAAAAAAAAAACACACACACAATACTCATGAGGAGTTTTATCCCTGAAAGAGAATTAGTTTTTATAGAAAGAAAACATTTGATTTTTTATTTCTTTCTTTTTTGCCTTGGCATTTCATAAACAAATATTTAGCCTCCTGCATGCCATTTCTAAACGCATATTTGCTTTGATGTCTCAGTGCTGGGACCTAAATTCTTTGCTGATTCATACCCTGTCAAATCAATGCAGCGATTGCACGTAAACTATTATATTTCAAAGCCTTGTCTATCTGAGCCTTGCAAACTCAGCTGTATGTTAATATAAGAAAATTATATTGTACCCTGAATAGTCTCTTATTTATTCTAAACTCTCTTGCCCATGATCCTCAAGACTGGGGGACACATTCCTGCTTACCACTGTGTACTTTTGGATGGAATTATAGAAGACTTCTAATAGCAGTTTGTCATAGGTGTTTATTAATTTTCATGTTCTTATTTTAACTAATTCTTATACTGATGCAGATTTCTTGGGGTTTTTAGTTTAGCAGAGTTTATAAATTGAAACTGGAGAGTTAAAAGGCATGTTTTCTGTATCTAACTACAGTTGTATTAGTAATAGATGAGCTATTCATGACCTTCTCTCTGATTCATGTTAGTCCACTGTCCTCAGTACCTCTGTGAAGGTGTCTGTAATGCATCAGCTCCAAGAGTGCTTGTGGTTGTTTCACACAGTTGGGCAGCTCTGCCCTACCATGTTGCTTTCTCAGTCCCCTTCCTGAAAAAGAAAATACGAGATGAGAAAGAGAAAATACAATGAAAAAGAGTTCAAGGGTTGAAATAAGGACAGGAAGATCACTCACCAAGTACTGTCATGGGCAAAACAGACTCAGCACAGGGAGATTAATGTAATTAATTGCCTACTAATTACAGGCTGAAGCACGGAGAACTAAATGCAAACTACAAACACCTTCCCCCTACCCACGTTCGCCTACTGCCTCCTACAGGAGGAAATGGGGAATGGGGTCTGTGGTCAGTCCATAACACTTCATCTTTGCCGCACCTCGCTGCCCCTGCTTCACGTGGCTCTCTCCCACAGGATGCTGTCCTTCCCAAACTGATCCTACTGTGGCCTTCCCACAGACCACAGCTCTCCCAGCACTCCTCCAACACAGCTCTGTCCCATGGGAACCACCCTTCAGGCGCTGCTCCAGCACAGCCCCACAGACAGCAGTTCCCCCAGCCCTCCTGCTCCACCACAAGCTCCTCTCCATGGACTGCAGCTCTGGCCTGGGCTGCTCCTGTGGGGGTATCCATGGGCTGTGCCTCCTCCAGGCCTCATCCACTGCTGCATCGTGGGCCACTCCATGGCTGCTCATGGAGATCTGAGAGTGGAGCAAATGGACCATGGCTGAGGGGCGCTGAGCAGCCCTTGGGACCTGGCAAATCTCAGCACCTGATCATCTGTGTGATATTAAGCATTACTAATGGAAGAAAAAATCATCAATAGATTCAGGAGAGCAGTCTCTTGAAGATGTACTAAATCTGGCCACAGCAACCCCAGGCAATGCTGCAAGCTAAGGACAGAGTGGCTGGAAAGCAGACCTGGGGGTATTGGTGAGCCAGTGGTGTGCCCAGGTGACCAAGAAGGCCAATGGCATCCTGGTCTGTATCAGAAGTAGAGCAGCCAGTGGGAGCAAGGAAGTGATTGTCCCTCTGTACTCAACACTGGTGAGGCTGCACCTCAAGTACTGTGTTCGGTTTGGGGCCCGTCACTACAAGAAAGACATTGAGGCCCTGAGGCATGTCCAGAGAAGGGCAACAAAGCTGGTGATGCATCTGGAGCACAAGACTCATGGGGAGCAGTTGAGGCAAATCACATTATTTAGTCTGGAGAAAAGGAGGCTCAGGGAGTCGTGGTGAGGTAGGGGTTAGCCTCTTCTCCTATGTAACTAGCGATAGGACTAGAGGGAATGGCCTCAAGATGTGCCAGGGGAGATTCAGGTTGGACGTTAGGAAAATTCTTCTCCAAGAGACTGGTCAGGCACTGGAACAGGCTGCCCAGGGAGATGGTGATTTCACCATCTCTGGAGGTGTTCAAGAAGTGTTTAGATGTACTGAGGGATGTGGTTTATTGGGAAAATACCAGTGATGGGTGGATGATCTTAGTATCAACAGTATGATCTTAGAGGTCTTTTCTAACCTTGGTGAATCTATGATTCTATGATTTTATGATCAAGCTGCATTCATGAAGTTAGAAAATCATCACTCAATATTGAACTGACATCTTAACAAGGCAGAAGAATTTGTAATTAATTAATTCACTGGAGTAGAATTATCATCACCTTTTGTTACTATTTCCTTGAAAATCCATTTACATTTCACATAGCAGAAGGAAGTTTTACATAATACCTCTCTTTGGTCAAGTCACATCAGAGGATGAGAAGGAAATGCTGATTCTTCAAAAGCAACATTTGGCACAGGAATACATCAAGCCCTGGTTAAATTTCACTGGGAGAGGTTTCTTAGCTCCAGGAGGATACTCTTTCTCTCTGCTTGAGCTGTTCCAACCTGTATATATAATTAAATATTCATTATGTGAGAGACAGAAATACACTGACAGATAAGGAGAAAAACTACCTCCAAAGCTCAGTGGCGAGAGTAGCTATCTCAAATGTTAAAAGCCTTGATACCGGAGTCCACCATCTATGATTCTGTAATTCTATGATGCTATGATTCTGTGATTCTATGTTTCTCTGTCAGTCATTGAAGACATCACATATAAGGGAAAAGTGTTTAACATGTACAGTAAACTGCACTAAAGAAGTTTGTGCTTCTTGCCTTAACATATTCACTCCAATATTCCACCTTATCCTAAATCCAGCATAAAGCTACCCATCTCTTTTAATGACGTGTGGCACTTTGAGGACAGTTCATTTAAAAATAGATTTAAATGATTTTTTTCAGGACTTCTGTGGAGAGAATCACAATATATACATTTTTGCCAAATGCTGACATTTGATTGACCTACTTAATTACGATAAGAATAAATTTTAGCGGTGTAAAATACTGATATGGAGAACAGATGTGGTCACTGTGAAATACATTTCATTTGCTACCTGAAAGCCATTCATGTGTTCTTAGGGACTCTATGTTATTGACAAATTTATAAATAGCTGCCATTTTAACATGTCAGGTTAAAAAAATGCTATTGCTATTACTACACACATTTATAATGTTTCTGGGGAGTGTAATTGGCCCATCAGGATAATTATGACTCTCATTTTTCCTTCTACCTGGCCGCCTGCAGTAAGTGGTGGCTTGTTTGATTGTCCTCTTGCTTTCTTTCAGAAAGCCGCTTCTCCTCAGCAATAAAACCACTACATACCAGTGCTGGACCTCTGCATTAAACAGAAGCAGGCCATTGCCTTTGACCAAAGAGTGAGGGCAGGGATGTAGGCAGGGACATCTTTCACTAAATCAGGTTGCTCAAGCTCTATATAACCCAACTGTGATCACTATATATTTTAAAACATAGATACTCTTAAAATGTATTGATACCTACCATCTGAAAAAGGGAAGGGAAGGGAAGGGAAGGGAAGGGAAGGGAAGGGAAGGGAAGGGAAGGGAAGGGAAGGGAAGGGAAGGGAAGGGAAGGGAAGGGAAGGGAAGGGAAGGGAAGGGAAGGGAAGGGAAGGGAAGGGAAGGGAAGGGAAGGGAAGGGAAGGGAAGGGAAGGGAAGGGAAGGGAAGGGAAGGGAAGGGAAGGGAAGGGAAGGGGAGGGGAGGGGAGGGGAGGGGAGGGGAAGGGAGGGGAGGGGAGGGGAGGGGAGGGGAGGGGAAGGATTTTGTTCTGGTACAGCTAGAGTTCATCTGCAAACAACTGTCATGAGCAATGAACCAGAAATTTGAATCACTTAACAGTACCTGTTTCACCCTCAGGTCCTCACCTCACCAGCCCTGAGAATCACTTCCAATAGACACCACACTGTTCCACATAAATCTATGCACAGCTTGGGACTGTCTGTAGACAAGGAAAGGTAAGGTAGGATCTAAGGTAGGTCTGGTAAGACCTGGGCTCCTCCATTTTCATTCCAATTTATGTATATCCTTCATATACTTACAGATAATAATTGTTCTTTCACAAGACAATCTCTGATGACATTTTCCATGCTCTTCTGCTTATTAATGACTTTAGAAAAAGTACCTTCCATCTATGAAAAAATAATTTAAATGCACATTGCACATTAAAACATTCTCAGGGTACTCCATTCTGACAATTTTTGTGTAATGGCTCTGTATTTATAAGAGATATTAATCAATAAAGAAAGGGGAACAGATAAAATAGTTTCAGGCAGAGACCCACATTTCAAAATCTTTTCCTAGTAGAAAATCATGAATAGAAATAAAAATTGCATGAAAAATTCAAAGGCCCTAGAAGCCAGACCTGCCTGGAATTTCACACAATCAAGCTGTAAAGAGGCAGAAATCCTGCCCTATTTTAACACATTTTAACCCTTTAGCAGATAGCTCTTTTTGAAATATAATGATAGAAAAGATACCCTACAAAGAAGAAAATATAAATCCTTATCTACTATGTGTTTCTCCTGTGATGGAATACAACCATGTATAACATGGAGAATAATAAAAATGTAGAAATCATATGCATAATTACAGCAGGGAAAGTGAAGAAGAATCCCTTGTGACTTGCTTGAAGATTTTCTGAAGTCTTTTTGCCTCCATCCTAAGCTCTGTGGGTTTATGCCATGCTAAATGTCTCCTAGATTCTTTTCTCCAATAAAGCTAAGTCAGGTCCTGGCAGTACTTGAGAAGAGCAGGAGATTTTGAGCTAAGGGTCTAGAAGAGACCAAGGTAGAATTTAGCAGGAGAAAAACACTACTGGATTTTGCAGAATCTCTTAAAAATAAGTTGTTTTATTTTTTCTCTAGACAGGCTTTTATAGATTTTGTGTCAGTAAGAAGCATGCTGTGCCATCTCTCCTATAGTCTAAGTAATTATCCAAAACTATTTAGATGTTAAATATTTCAACATTTGGAGAAAATAAAAAATGGGTTGTTTATTTTCATTGTGAAATATCACTGGAAGGAAAGACGTGTGAAAAAATCATTTACTATCTTGGCCAAGATGGCTAACCAACAGATGGCACAGTGAAGGAGAAATGAAGTAAACCCAAATTACTTGCTCAAGCTGAAGAAGGAAGTCTTCATCTGACCAAGATGCTGATCCTGGGCTTTGCTGTGTGATGATCTAATCCTCCATGTTTCAAAAAAGCTCACATCTCTGTAGCGTATGAAATGATTTAGTTTATTCCTAAAATGTTGTATTTCCCATGTAGCTTTCTTATTTCACCAGAGGTTTAGGCACAATGTTTTAATGCTAAGAGATGCTAGGTAATCTATCACAGCATAACAAGTGCTACTTGCTGCCTGACTGCAGGTACAGGGAGTAAAATAGATCTCAGGCATAGTACATTCCTGGATACAGCTGAAATGTGAAATCTGCCCAGATTAAAACCATTTTCTCCACAGAGCTGTACTCTATATGAAAATAATAATAATAATAGTGTTCTGTAACAAACACAGTTCCTTCCCCCCAACATAAGTATAGCTCTGTTGTATTTTCTGCAGTTTCCTCAGCTACTTTCCTCAGCTACCCTACCCTCAGTTTCCTCAGCTTCTTTTCTGTAACAATGATCTAGATTTCCTGTCAGGGTAATTGGACTAACCTAGTTAGTGGTCAGCATTTTATTTCCAGTTCTTCTGCATACTGCAAAATGAGCAATTTGTCAAAGTACAGAGAACTTCATATTCACGTGGCAAAGGAAACTAAGCTTGAACATTTAATGTACATTTAAGTGTGCATTCAAGCAGTGACATGGAAATCAGTAAAACAGCTACTAATGATCTGGTTCCATTAACAAATGCTCATTTGGATGGTAAGTGACCTGAGACAGAGAGGAAATGCAATTTTGGCTGTCAATACAATAAAAAATGGCTGCTATTAGTGGTATATAGGGATTATAATCAATTATACTTTTTATTGGTTCAATTCAGAAACACTGTAACCAATTAAGCCTCTGTTTTTAATAAAGGAAGGAATACAGTGGGTTTTACAAAACTACCTAGTGTATAGTTCCTTTAACTCATGTTATTAATGTCACCTTGGTTACTGGGTTGATGGAACTTACTCCTGACAATGATTGCAGCTTTTCCCATATTAGGGTAAAGTTTTCCAAAACACTTCTACAAAGAAAGGAAGTATCTCTCTTCTGGGCATCAATTTTAACTTAATTCACATAAAACAACCCAATCACTCTAGCAAATGACTAGACTATTACCTGATTCTGCTACCCCACTTTATACCAAGTAGTAATTTATTCATTCAGTGGTAATCTGCTGCTGACTAAAGATGTCTACAAATAAGTACTCTAACACTTATTTTGGTCTAAAATAGTGGGTCTTTCCAATAATATCTATCAACCAAAAAATTTATGGTTATTCTGCTGCATGCTGCAGAAATTCATGGAAGAATTCATGGAGAAATTTCATGAAAAAAAAGTATTTTTTTCCAAAGACTTCTGAGTTGTGTATAAACGTGACCACACTGGAGGTTATCAGACATCAGTCTTAGAAAGGACAGATCCCATCCACTGGAAAATCCCCTCAAAATCAGTGTTTTCAAAATCACTTGAAATCACTGCATTGAGAAGATAAAGTATATTTGATACCGAACTTAAACAAACAAAACTTTACAAGTAGGCTTTAAATTCACAGCCCTAATGTAGTCTTCAAAATCTTTCTGATAGGTCTAGAAGTGGAGTTCCATTTTAAGCAAAGACTGAATTCTCATTTTCTAGTTATTTTTGGAAATGAATTGGTCCCTCTCCCTGTGCTTTCCAAATACATAAATATTTTATATTTGCCTTTTTCAATAGAAGCCTTTTTATAACTGGAACCCAAAAGAATTAAGGGAGCTGTTGGTTGTAAATGTAAAGAATGTGAGTTGCAAGCATAAAGAGTATGAGTTAGGCAAATGGGGAGACAGTGGTTGAAAATATAGTGGAACATGTGCTGGAAAGTTTAAGTAGGATGGGTGACAACAGAGGAATTCAGAAGCTGGAAAGTGGAACTGCAAATGGGAGTACAGTAGGCACAAGTCAGTAAGGCAGTTTGATCACAGACCTGAAAAGAGAATATGTAGTTGAGTCTGTGTAAATCTGCAGGCAAATGTGAGGTCTTTTCCATCTCATTATCTCCTCAGCTGAATTTCTGAAGGTTTGAATAGTATAAGTAAATGCATGAGAAGGAAAGACTAAGACGAGGTCCACCATCCATCTTGTAGAAAGTGCTATGATTGGTACAACACGCTGCTCTTCACTGATGTTACATTACGGCATGATCTACCAAGTCACACTGGTAAAAGTCAAATGAGACAGACCTTAAAGTTAGTATATGTGAAATTTAATAATGACCAGGGTATAGTAAACTGGAAATAAATAGCCCACAATATTAGTCCTCTGCAGACAAGATGCAGGGTAGTCCTTCACTTGTTAGTCGTGTAACAGAAGTTTAAAGGCTGGCTGTAGGCATCACTTGGCCTTACAGAAAGTGGACTCTCAGGCCTGTATCAGGTAACAGTGAGTATGATCTGAGTGAAGAAAGACTGCATTGAAATGAAATAATTTAAATTTACAAGAAAAATCCTCCACAGATTTACAGCTTCACTTAGCAATTTATCAGATACAAGACTTTGAATGATAAAGCTTTTAACAAGTGTCCCAACACATTACATTAAGGAGCAGCAAGAAGGAACAAGAATTCTGCAGCACTTGCACACTCTCTCTAACTTAGCAGACTTTAGGGAGCCTCTGGAAGGAGTCACTTTTGATTCTTACTGTCATTAGCTAGCCAACAAGTCAGGGTGTTCCCACTTCTCTCTTTTACTAGGAAAGGTGCTTTCATATCAGTACTTCATCCTGAACTGATTCTTGGAAGGACAACAGACACCAACACTTCAGGAGATCATCATCTGTGTGATCTATCTATAGGCGTCCCTGCTCAATGAAGAGGGGTTTGGACTAGATGACCTTGAAATGTCCCTTCCAACTCAAAAGATTCTATGATTCTATTTCCACCTACAGTATCGTTCCTACACACCTTTGCCATGGTTTCTATGGAGGGGAAGTCAGTTGATCAAAAATAAAACACCCACTTAAATGTTTTCCTACCCTGTAACTCATTCTAGCTAAGTAAACACAAGCAAAAAAGAGTCAAGCTGCATTTTCATCCAGAGCTCAATTTGATTTTCAGTACTCACAGCTAATGAAATATCTAAAAGTGATTTATTGGAACATACCAGCAATATTTAAGCAGCAGCCAAAACAATTACATTTAATTAAAATTAAGGTCAAAGAAACACAACAGACTAATGTGATACTTCAGACATCAGCCTGGAATAGATGTTGTGTTGGTTGATTATCAATTAGGTACAGTAAACACAAATGCTTTCAGCAGGCAGTTCTCACTGAAACCAGTTCAGGCAAGTAAACAAGTGCTGTGCCTGGAAATTTTCTCACTTTCTCTTGATTCGAAATCATCCTGTGCACTGTGTTTTTTCTATCCATGGCTTACTTCAGTGATTTATTCTTTTTCCTTGAAGAGAAAATAGTCTGCCAGAAGCTCTCACTGGAGAAATGCAAAATTCCGGGGGAAGGGGTTTTGTTTTCACTGTGTTGTTTCATCTCTTCACCTTGAAAGCACAAAAAAAAAAACGTCCTCTTGTCACAAGCCTTAGGCTAATCGGGCTGTGAGAGGTGTTTGAGCACCTTTTACATGGCTGCATATCAGCAAGCTTGGAAACAAGGTTTACTCTGAAATGGCTGGTGCTTAGTCCTTTTTGTAGCAACGATTACACAGCTGTGATTCTCTGTGTTTGTTTTAAGTGTAAGTTACTGCTTATGAATGTATATTTTTAAACCGTGCATTTTTACCGTGTGTATTTATTTAAAAAGACAAATACCTCAAGGCTTGATGGCAGCTTTCTGCTAACTCCTTGATGATAAGGAGAGGATACTGCATGAATAAAACACTGCTCTGAGCATCCCCTGACTGTGGGGGTTTAGTCACATCCAAAATTCCTTCAAGTCCTTCACACCTGAAGTCGAGGCAGTGACGTGGCAATGGTGCAAATGGATGCAGGACCTGACCTGCAGTCTCCCTGTATAAAATTGTTTCCCACTTATAAAAATAACCATGGAAATACACAGAAATAAGTTCTCCCACAGCCTCTGCCTGTCAGGCAGGAGCAGCAAGCATGTCCACATTTCCCAGTGGGTATACTGCAGGGACCCTCAGGCTCACATGGGTTTTTTGGGTGCACCCACACACTACGGGATGCATGCTGTGTAGAAATGCTGGTTGTTATGCCAGAACCACTGCTCCTACTGAGCTGAAACCTGCCCTTCAGCTCACCAATTCCCACCGCAACTTTCAGCCCAGTTGCAACAGTGCTCATTGAGATCTCCTGTTTATGCTTCCAGAGGGAATGAGACTGGTGCTATTTTGGGGATATTTGTGCAGCCAACAGATGCCCACACAGCCCCAGCATAGCAGATTTCTGATCTCCACTGGGGCCTCCTGGTGATGCCTCAATCTAAATAGCAATGTGGGAATTTCCGGTTTGAAGCCTGAGGCTGTTAGTGATACTGCGTGAGACTCACAAACAAACACAAATGAAGAATCAGAGGGGAACTGTATAGCGGAGGGAAGGGATGACTTATCCCCTTTGTACATTCGCTGGAACAACATCTTTGGGGACGTGCCAGACCCAATCTAAATACAAACCAGAAAGTGTGAGCATAGCAGCTGGGGCTACAGACAGCCAAGCTGAAGTGCAGCAGGACCAGTGCTGAGGCTGCTGGAAAATCAAACACAGGACTGTGTGGAGGAAAGTCACCAGAACAGCAGGAAAAGGAAAAGTAGATACAAATCACCCTGACTTGAGGGTGACAGAGGAGAGAAAATATCAATGTTTCTGTACTGATTTATTTTCACCTTACTTACCTGTGATGAAATGCATAGAAAAGATTTTTCTTTATTACCTTCTTCTTGTAGCCTATTTTGACCATAGCAAAATATCACAATGGAATAAATTCTTACCCAATGATAAAATTCCTCCAGCCTTCAGCTCAGGCAGGCTTATGCTTCTCCACTGGAAATGGAAGAAAGCTGAATACCTTCTCAGGCAGATCCAGATTGCATTTTGGTCCTTCAGGCTGCTCTACATTCTGCTGTAGCTCTAAGTGTCAGGTTGGTAGTGAGTAAAAGATGTTGTAAGTATATGTTACACTGAACCTGGTGATCTGGGATTTGATCAGGGCATTTCAGCTTTTGTCAGACCAGACGGATCCATTCATCGAAGCCATCAATCACAATGTTTCCAAAAATTGTCTAGCACAAAGATGTCCAAGAAAAAAAGATGGTGGACATAAGAGTCTGGAAGGGACTTCAAGAGTCCATTTGGCGCAACCCTGCTCAAAGCAGGGCCAGTAAAAAAGTTATGCTGGATGTTATAGGGATGTGTCCAAATGAAATGTGAACTCCTCTGAGGATGGACGCTCCAGAACCTCTGTGGGCCTCTGACCTCGCTCCCTCTGCAATGTTTTCCTTAATCCAGTCATGTTTCCCTTGTTGTAGAGTTGTGTCTCTCACTATCAGTAGAGAGCTATGAGGTCACCATAAGCCATCTCTGACACATGTCCAGAGGAGGGCCACAAAAATGATCCAAGGGATGGAACACCAACAAGGATGGGCTGAGAGAGCTGAGGCTGTTAAGCCTGGAGAAGAGAAGGCTGCAGGGAGTCCTGAGAGCGGCTTTTCAATATCTAAAGGGGGCTGTAAGAAAGAAGGGAACAGACTCTTTATCAGGGTCTGTTGTGACAGGACAAGGGCAAACGGTTTCAAACTGAAAGAGGGGAGATTTAGATTGGATAGAAGGAAAGAGGTTTTTTTACACTGAAGTTGATGAGGCACTGGCACCAGTGCCCAGAGAGGTGGCAGACGCTCTGTCCCTGGAGATACTCAAGATCATGTTGGATGGGGCTCTGAGTGCCTGATGGAGCTGTAGGTGTCCCAATTCATTGCAGGGGAGTTGTAATGGAGGGCCTTTAGAGATCCGTTCTGACTCAAACCATTCTATGATTCTAAGAAGAAATGAGAAATCACTTTCTTCAACTTTCTGGTGCTAGAGTTTGTAGCTCAGGGAGGATGAACACAGCTAAATTTTACACTCTCAAAAACAGTGGGTAAGCTGAATTCAAAACAGTTGTTTATCAAATTCTACAATGCAAGGACTAGGAGGCACTTGCTGAAACTAGTTTAAAAAGCATCAGCTTAAAACAGTCAAAAGAAAGTATTTTTATACACAGCAGGTAGTGAATTTGTAAAATTTACTGCCGCAGGAGGCTGAGGAAACAGTATCAGCAGGCTCGCAGAGAGTTCAGACAAATTCATGGACACAAGAAACTGGAACTGCTAGGCAGGGATATACACACTGTTCTTCCTGCTGCAACACTTGTGGATGCTGGGAAGTACAAAGGATCCACAGGAAGCAGTTGGGTTTGCATGCTGCCTCTGAACAGCCACTCTACTGGTCACTGTTGGAGGCAGATGGACCACTGGTCACCTCTTGTTCTCTTATTCAGCTGAGCCCTGCAGGAGGCTACTGAGCTGACACATTAAATAAAAGGGTTGCTGAGAGGGTAGCTAATGTCTCCTCCACGAGATATTGATCTTGCCATGTTAAGTATCAGCAAAAATTATGACAAACTGTATCCAAAGGTGTTGTCCTGTAGAAGTTATAGTAGAAAAATGTGAGGTCTCATTCATGAGAGGATTTAGTGATGGTGATTTCTGTGAACAGTGGGGGTCTGAATGCTCTGCTAACACAGGGAGGGTAAGTCACGTATAGAAAATCTTCCATCTGAAAAAAATAAACAGAAATCCCTAGCATAACAATTGAAAACTAACTGAAACAGCTTAAGCCAAGAAAAGTACATTTAAATGTACTTCTTATAGTTTTGGTATTTCTTTTTAAGATGTATTATGTGTTTTTTGCTGTTGCTGTTGTTGTTTGGTTGGTTTTTTTATTTCCAAACAATTCCAAAACCCCATTTATCAAACTATTTAATGTGTGGGTCTTGACATTTGTGAATTGCATGTTTGCAATCCTGATGGCAGGCTTAAAAAAATTAAAAGGAAAATTCCCTAAAGCATTGTAAAAAATAAAAAAATAAAAAAAATAAAAAAAAAGGAAAATGTGTATCCAATTAACAAAATTAACAAAAATGATTGTAATTTTTTTATTTATTTGCTGCCGTTAAACTAATTGCTTGTTCTTGTTCTTTGCATAGGTACTCAAGTGTGTTTACCTTCAATTTGCCAACTTGGGACACTTCAGGCTATCTACAGAAGAAGATGGAACTAAAATAGTAAAAAAGTCCATTCTAGATAGAAGAATCTGAACATTTTCTCTTCACTATGCCTACAGAAACAAGGTGACATTTTTTTTAGGTAGTTTCAGACAAGGCACTGTTTTCATTAATTCATATCTGAGAATGCCCTGTAAGAGCAAATGTTTTTCTAATAGCAGCACACGGCTTCACTTCCATGATGAATCATTCAGATGAGGAGATTTTTATAAATCAGACTGTCAAAATATTCCACGAAGAAAAAAAAGAACCCTCCAACCCAGCAATAAGATGAAAGAAAGTAAGCTGAAGTTTCCCTTTGAACACATCTCTAGATAAGGAATTATAACAATATAAATGCTCTGACTCCCCTTTCCCATAAGACTTGAATGCATTTCGACATGGTTATACAATAAGTTACTGGAAGCAAATGTATGTCTGCTATAACATAAAAGAAGTTTGTCAGTCATAATGCAGAAAGAACTACCAGGTGTATCTGCAGGGAGTGAAACTGCACTCTTTTTTATATACAAAATCTGTCTCTAAACAGCATCAGCAATATCATGCTTTTTTGCTTTTTAAATATACTTGTGAATGATTTTTGAATTCAGTAAAAAAATCAACAGCAAAACTCATATATATTTTGGTTTCATTAAATCAAAGGAGGAAAGAAAAAACAAGAAGTCAAATATATCAGAACCCAAACAAGGTTGTTGTGCTCAGGAGACTATTCAATGCAACTTTTTCTAGGTTTGATTCATCTTCCTCCAGGCATCTTAATGTCAGGAAAGATGATCTCAGCAATTATGTTAATGAGTATTAAGAAGTTACTGCTTTTGCTAGTAGGTAGGAAGTGGCCACTGTTCTGCACTTCAGCTCTCCTATTACAAAATGGTTGGCTCAAACCACCTATTTATGTTCTGATTTGCGCTGACCACTGCAGAAGTGGTTCAAGCTCCCTCCCTCAGCCAAGCAACTGAAAGCAAGCATCTGAGAGGTGCTATGAATCAGTTGAAAGCTGTAGAAATATTATAAGAACTGCTCGCCATTGTGCAAATGTAAGTAAAAAACTGGACAGTGAATCACAAAGAAGGTGGAATTACAACCTGGATAATGAAAAAAATGAGAAATCAACATAAACTTGCCAGTTCTCCAGGACAGACAGAATGGCCTGTGAAACTATTAGTTCTGACAGTGCTTTGATACCATCAGTTATATGTAATGGAGACCATACTACTGCCTTATGTGTTGACTAAACGCCCTTCTCCAAATTTAATGAGCCATCACTTTGAGAAACTTTCCTAGTTATAGCTGTGTCAGCCTACTTAAACTGACCTTTAGAGGATTCAAATGAGAATAAGGGATATATTATTATTCAGCATGCATTTTTTTTAGGCCAAGCCAGGAACTGTGGACTTTAGACAAAGCACAAGATTTCCTCTAAACAGCATCTCTGAAGATTTGGAATTAATCCTGCTCTTGAGTAGTTTATGATCTGACAATAGAAAACAGCTGGGGAAAAATGAATCCCTGACACAACTCCATTTCTGTACAATGGTGTAAAATTTGGTCCATTTCAGTTTTTTCTGCTAATCCATGCAGGGATGGGGAGAGTAATTTGGCAAAAAGAAGGGAAGCTGGTCTGATGTTGCGGAGAGAGTTTATGGTGTATTTAAGAATCATAGAAGAGAATCATAGAGGCATTTGAGTTGGAAGGAACCCTTAAAGGTCATCTAATCCAACTCCCTGGAATGAATAGAGACACCTACTTCTCTAGCAGGTGCTCAGAGCTCCCTGTCCAGCCCGACCTTGAGTATCTCCAGGGACAGAGATACCCCTCTAAGCAACCTGTGCCAGTGCTTTACCACCTTTATATGTGGATTGTTAAAACAATATGTCTGTAATATCCAAACAACATTAGAGCACTATTTATTCCATAATTTCAAAGTTATTTTGAAAGCTTAATATGTCAAGTCATAATAGCTGCATGAGGAAATTTAATATCATACATCCCCTGTTTGTATAAAGGCAAAATTGAAGCACATAGCAGTTTATTAACTTGTTTTGGGTTCTTGGAAGGGGAATTTGGGGTTCCAGATACCCAGTTCAGTGGCTGAATAGAGCACAGAAGGTGTGAAAGGAAAAAAACATAGACTGTATCTAGTGCTGATTTTTACAGATAGTACCTGAGATCTGAGGAGTTATGAAAAATAAATTATTCTTCATGCAAAGCGACCTCCTGAAACACTGGCTTTGGCTCACCGAAGACATAAGGACATCTCTCTGTGCATTCAATTTCAGTAATCTGAAAATAAATAATCTATTTGGACTGATTTTGAATAATGGCAGTGAGCCACCGGAATCCTGGAATGATGACAAAAGTGTAATATGAAGTGATCAGGGAATATTCAAGCATCGTATCCGGAATAGGGCCGACTTGATATTGATTTCACAGTACAGGGATGGTGACTGAGAGGAGGGGGAAGGCAGTAAGGAAGATAAGACACCATGGACTACGCTACCAGCCCTCATTTCCCATGGCACTGGTTACACTGAAGAAAACCATTATTTTTTCAGGTACTTGCAATTTTCAGAACTTTAAATTGAAGATGAGTTAACTGGTACTAGACAACATTAGTGTCCTAATATGCCCTAAAATGAGTCAAAAAAAAAAAAAAAAAAAAAAAAAAGAGAGAGAGAGGATTAGGTAGAAGAAAGGAAAAACACAAGGTAATTGCAGTACTGTTTCAGCATTTACAGTTTCAGTATGCACCGTCCACTTATTTTAATAGGCATAGGAATTCATCATATATTATTTTTGTAATGAGTAATAATGAATAATGGTAAGACATGAGAGTCCTCTCTCAGTGCAGCACCATTACAGGCATGAGTGGATAAACAGATTTTGATTGAGCTAGTCCCTAGTAAATCAGAGCTGAATTTTTTGCTATGCTATCCAAAATGGCTGCTGAGTATATTTTTATCCTCACCTCCATCATTTTGCAGTTTCTTATCTTCCATACTTATTACCTTAGTGATTTCAAAATCCAGGAGATTGCTGACTGCTTGTGTGTCAAAAACTGTTTCAAGGACCTTCAAATTTTCCAGTGGAAGATGGAAAGGAATGAGCAAGATTTTGTCTGACTTCACGCTTCAGTTTTGTCAGTGACCTATATACTAATAGGAAAACTTATGCTGTTACTAAAGGACAGAATGTTCTGGAAAACTTTGTCATTTAAAAACCTATCACAGAAAGTGCAGCTTGCACTCAATTTCACATCTGAGGATGCACACATTTTTTGGAATCAGTGTTTTGCAGAAAGAGGTATCTGGAAGTTGTCTTTCTGGCAGCCAAGAAGTGTGGTCACAGGGCAAAAGTCAAAGTGGAGAGGAGAGACCGATTGCCACATCTATGGTGACAAAACCAAATGAGAGCAGAGGAGCCTCTCTCCTTCCTGGAAACAATAAGTAAGATAGACTCTTGGCAACATGTGGCACATTGGATGTCTTGTCGGGAGGTACCTGCATGTGTAGACATCCATGAAGAAAGATGAGCAAGTCATGCCCTCCAGCAAGAGGCAGCCTCCTTTTGTAGTCCTAAATAAGCAAATCAGCATCAGCTCAGTTGTAGATTTTCTTATTCAGATTGTTGGGTGAGATGAAGCCTATTACTAATGCCCACACTGTGTAAGGCAATGAAAAATCACCTGAGCAGGCATTAAACAAGCAGACATCTGAAAGATAGCTAGATGCATCAGCAGGAAAAGAAGGAAAAGAAAGGAGAAAGAAAGAAACTGATGCCCACAAAGCACCAGGTCTTGAGGCAAAGCTGTTCCATGTGCCTGAGTCAAGGAAGGCTGTCCTCACAGTTCTTAGTGCAGACATGCCCTTATCAGACAGCTCTTGCCTGCCTTGATGTGGATGATGTGCAGTGATCCTCTCTGCTTCACGAGGCAGAAGAGGAATGCAAAACATATCCCAGGAAGCCAGGGTTGTGTTGAATTTGGCAGGAATTCATAATCAACTGAGGAAAAACAGACTGAGGACTTGAAAACAAGGAAAATTAAAAAACAAAAACAAAAACAAGAAAAAGTCAGAATAAATTACCAGTGCAGTGGTAATGTTTCAAGAACAGTTCAGTCAATGCATATCTTTCTGCTTCAGGTCTGCTTCAAATGAGGAAGTTTGAGGCTACAGTAGTTTCTGCTTCTAATGATACATTCACTTAAATACAAAGGTTTCATCAGCAGAATCACAGCTTTGAACGTGATGAGTCAGCTGAAAACGGCAATTTAACCTCTACTGTTATTTCAGAGGTAATTCAAATGCAGTCTGATGATGCCTAAAAGAAGAAAAAGACATTGATGAGATGATTATTACATTTCTTGGGATGTCTGTGCATTTGGGAGAAGTAGACTTTGTGAAAAAATTAGGGTGCAATTCATCCAACCAAATGTAGAAGTCAGTAGTGCATTCAGATCTAACCTAGTCATCTAGATTTCCTTTATAGTCAGGAAAGTCACTACAACCTATTCTGAAACAGCTATTTAAGGCAGTCAGTGTCGCATTCTTCTGGAATGCCTCCACTGTAAGCAACTGATATTCGGGAGTACTTATATCGCCTGTTCTCAGTATGCTGGCTGCACAAAACACCAGTGCACTATCTTGTGCACCATCTACAGGTGTATCCTTCACTAACAATCTGTTCAAGCACCATAAGCATGGATAACTGTAGAAACTGTTGACCTAAGGATAATTTAAGGATTGTGTTTTTGTGCCAAGGTATTGTAGCTTCTCTTGAAAGCTTTCCAAAACCTTTTGTAATCTCTTTTTCCCCACCAACTGGGGCTGAAGTGAGATGGGAGAGAGGAATAATTGCAGTCTTCATATATAACTGCACATAGAAACAAGGAATTAAGAAGTTCATCCAAGTCCCCTTGAGTTAAGTCAGCAGGGATTGAAATGTCATATACCAACACTGTGCAGAATAGGGGAGTAAGAATCATTCCTCATTGAGTCCAGAAACAGGACAATTCAAGCCCCTCGGGTACAGAATAGCCTGACATGAACAAAATAGAGCTTATTCTTTTGATTTAACTTTATCAAAATATAAAGATACATTTCCTGTTTCCTCTCATTCTCCTATCCGCTCTTGATCTTCTTATCACCTTGGGCACATCACCCTACAGCTATTCAGTTTTATCTAAGGCAGCACAGCTTCTAAAGAGAATTAGGATGATCATGGAGTGTGCAGAAATGACTTGGTAAGCATTATATTTTTCAAAATGTCATCTCCTTTTTTCAGGGGTGGGAATAAGGGAAATAATGGCGTTTTTTTATGTCTTTCTTGTATCCTCCAAATAAGCATATCCATTCTTTTTATAGCTGCAGCTTGCATGGTTTCTACATGCTTTTTCATGTAGTAAAATGTTCTAATACCCAGCTTTTACTTCCTTGAGTAACATAAATGAGGATGGACACACTCCTTGAAAAGATGTAGAATAATTGGAAAAGGTTTGTTTGGTATAGTACCTTACATTCAAAACTCCCTCATGTTGCTATGCAAAAGTCAACTGATTATTTCTGAGTGATGTATGCTATACTGTTAACCTAATTGCCAGCAGTGGCATTGCTCAGCCATAAAGAAGTTCACTGCATCAACAAAATTTAATTGGAGCATCTCAATATACTGGCATTTTCTTGCAGAGCTAGTTAAAATGAATATAGAAAATGTGATGTACAAGAATTGGAGTGTATGTTCTTCACTTGAATCAGAGAAATTCATGGAAAAATAGAACTCAATTTACATATTCTGATTTTGCTTCCTTCTCCTAACTCTTGTAACTATTAGCTAGTAAATAGTAATATTAACATTAATAATAATAGTAATAAAAGATCTGATTTACTTGATCATGCGACACCTTGAGATTATTTTATAACTGACCAGTCACTGGCTTTGTTCTGTTGCAAAAATTTTAGTTAAGGAAGGAAGGAAATAACAACTAAAAAGGAAAAAAAAAAAGGCATTTTGTCTCCTAACTTAATTTCCCTAAATATCAGAATTAATCAAACAGTCCAGCACTGTTGATGACATCTCTATTAATGTGCTGTTGCTTTCCCAGAGGATAGAAGTGCTTATAACAAAAATTGCAAGAAATAATAATGTGATACTAAAGAATTAAATCATCAATACAAAGTACTAAAAAGGTTCTACTTCTTACTCACATTCTCCCTAGGAGGAGGGAGAAGCCTAGAATATCCACAGACATAAGAGTGACCAACAAAGGTAAAAAAAAAAAAAAAAAAAAAAAGTAAATAGTAATTTAAAAAAATAAAGAAGAAAATGTTACTCTTTTTCTGTGAGTCAGTCAGAGAAAATGAGTGCACCACAGTTTGAACAGATAATAGGGTATGTTTCAGAAATGTCATATGAAAGTGTTTGTTGAAATGTTGAACTTTACTTTCTCTCATTAAGTTGATTCATTGGGTAGATAACAAGGGAATAAGTGGTAAGCACTGACTGCTGTGTGAGCCTCCACACTGTCCACATCCATCATTCAACACTTTGAAGCAAACATGCCCACCTAGTCTTGTCATCCCAAGCTCATCTCTCATTCCTCCCACCATCCTGCTACGCTTCTGTCTTTTACCATCACAGTTAAGGGAAGTCATTGATTCCTAACTGAACTGTTTCAAACCGAGACCCCATACAAATAAAGTTAGAGATCCTTGAATCCTTGACCCACCTGTCACTGCACACAGCGGAAATGCTCCCTCGGGTTTTGAGATTCCCTGTCTTCATAAGAACTTTCACACTTAGAAACTCTCCTGAGAGGGTGAAAATCAGGCCACAGTCTCACAATTATTTCTCAGATGGTCTTATTTCAAAAATAGATATTTGGAGTTGATTAACCAAAGGTAAAAGTAGTATCTTTTCACTTGATTAGGCTGAGTTGAGGGTCAGGGGACTATTGATTGCTCTGATTAATACACTGCACTTCCATGGCTGGTAAATGGCAACCCAAAATGAAGGGGCCATATTCTGCCCTGCATTCATGGGCACAATTCCCCACTGAAATCAGTATCTCAATGAAAAAACAGAATCAATGGTCCGAGGCATTACTGGAGGTCAGAGTACAAGACATTCAGGGCAAATCATTGGCTATTGTAAATCATGGCCACTCTCTTAACTCAGCAGATCTATTGCATTGAGGTCAAGGATTTAACCCTGAGAGGAATCTCTATTTTGTTTTCACATCTATCATTTCCTCATGCAGTTTTGACTGTTCTTTGCTTTTGCAAGCAGTTTTATTTGAAATGGATTACACTTAGTGCTCTGTTCATTTCTAATGTTCACAAATAAGTTGATAACAAAGTTCTCTTATTTTCTATGCCTTTAAATTATTCTTTCTATGCTATGTAGGTATATATGTTTGTTACCATTTACCACTCAAAGAGTAGCTCTGATCTGCAGAGATTCTGGGAACCTAGTAAAAGGTGCTGAGGATTACAGGTTCATATTGAATAGGAAACTCAGCAATGTATAGACACTCTCTTCATTTATTTACCCCTCTTGGATTTTTCTTTTTCCTTTTTTATTCTATTCAATTTTTTTTTCTATCATATTCTTCATGTCATAAGAAATTTAATATTTACCTGAATTCTGCTGTCCAAAGTTCAGGAAGATCTCTGCACAACATCAAACATTTTTCTCTTTGATATCTCAGATGAAAAGTATTCCTAAATATTCCTTAAAGAAAGAAAACTGTATGAGGAGAAAAACATAGCTTTTAAATAAATATCCTAAGTAATTCTTTTTTAAAGGATGAGTATACAAACATATTCCGGAACTGAACTTTAAGTGTAAGAAAAGAAAGAAATTTTGTTTGATATTTTCATCTGCAGAAGAATTATATAGTTCAGAAAAACTTTACTGATAATTGAGCAAGCTTCTGATAATTAGAGATTCACTTCTGGCTTAAAAGTGCCTTGTCGATCAATTCCTGTGATTTCCTTCAATATGAAAAATAGAGGAAACCTCCGTTAGATGTTTTAAAGAAATGTAAACACTGGAAAAACCAAACACAGTTTTACAAAGCATGTTGACAGACCTGATTACTTGTTTGCTACTAAAAGACAAGAATGATCTCAGGTAACATATTTGCCTTTGGAAATACCAACAAAAACTTCCATGGCTTCATTAACCATTAGGCCTGCATAAGAAATAGGACAGAGAATGAAATACAAATAGATATGGATGGATGAGAGTCTAATTTAATAACTACTCAATATAACTGCCTGCTGTCTGATGCGTTGCTGTGTAATGGGCTATTGATTTGGGGGAAAAGATTATATGATAGCTAGAAGCAAATGCCCGGCTCTCCTCCTTGTAAGATTTATTGTTTTTGATAATGAGTAAATACATTTTATGCAAGGCTTTTCTAACTGTCTTAATTCTGCCAGCTCCAAGGACAAGACCCTTTATAACTTCTTGGATGGTGCCCATAAAATCGGTATGTACTTCAGTATGTTAGTGAAGGTTCCCACAGTGTTCGAGTATCTCTGGCAGACAAGAAAGGCTGACAGAATCTGCTCACATACTTACTTCCTGAGGATACAAATTCTCTGAATTTCTGTAAGCAGCACAGAGGTTTTTGTGCTTCCCTTTGAATTAGTATTAAATTTTGTGGTAAACAAGATGTTGATTTTCTGGCTAGGCCAGATAGCAAGTACTTCTGGTTTGGGTATTCTGTGAAGGAAAATAGGCCTAACATCAAGAATGGCAGTTATGAAAGATATTTTTCATCAGTTCAGCCTTCTGAGGACTGTCAGTAACAAACCTATCTCACCTATGACCTATGACAATAAGGGGTAACTTGGACTTAGAATATGCCAAAACACTTCATCCTCATCATTTTCATATCTGAGGTTTCTCTTTACAGAAGATCTGCCAGAGAAATTTTTTGAGCCACAAGACAATTGAATATGGCATTACTTCCAGCTCTTCAGACAATTTTGATGTAAGTCGGATGAAGGAGCTCCTAATTCACTGTTTTACCTAAGAAAGGTTCCCTTGGGATGACTTCACCAGGTAGAAGACTTTGCAGTTCTTTTATTCCTTTACCTTTAAACTACTGCCACCTCTTCACTGGTCTTTTTCTTGTCTACCTAAATAATAGATATAGCTCCTTGAATTTGTAAGATGCATAGCTAGTAATTTTGTCTGCCACAGCATTTTACTGGAAAGATTTTCATAAAATCATTGAATGGATTGGAAGAAACCTTAAAGATCATCTAGTCCCAACCCCTTGCCATTGGCTGATCGCTCCCCACAAGTTCAGGCTTCCCAGGGCCCCATCCAATCTGGCCTTGAGCACCTCCAGGGATGGGACATTCATAACCTCTCTGAGCAGCCTGTGCCAGTGCTTCACCAGCCTCTGAGTGAAGAATTTCTGCTTAACATCTAATCTAAATCTCTCAGTATAAAACCTTTCCCCCCTTAGAAGCATATGCTACTGCCTTAGCAGATTTCCATCACTGATTTCTACATACAGTAACTAGATTAGGATGAATGGGAAGTGGAAAAAGAGCTGAGATTTATCCTCCATCCCCATGATGTTCCAAACACCCATATGGAGCAATACAATAATACCCCAAAAGGCACAGTTCTTAACAATTGTTTTAAAAACCATAACTACAGTAATTTGGGAAATGTGCCCACTGCAGGGAAAATGCAAAGATGCTTCAACTTTTACACAGTATTTTTCTTTGGAAGACATCTTTTGCATGCATATACACATGTATATAAATATAAACAGATTTTGGTAATACAGATTAAAGAGAGAGAGAACTCCAGTTCCCCCCAGGAGGGGAGTTGGAACTAGATGATCTTTAGGTAACTTCCAACTCAAACCATTCTATGATTCTATAATAGATGTATGAATGCATATATTTATGAATGAGAATAGACTATGCCCCAAATTTCATTAAGTTTATTATCTTTATACAATATCTTCACCTGTCATTCGCTGAACTTAAAAAGTCTATTGAAGTTCATAAAACAATGTTCTAAAACTATAAAGCAAGTTGAATGCCACTAGCAATTATTATAAAAAGCTCACAGAGAGCAAATGAAGTTGCACAAGATACTAGGAAAAATGGTTCACTAGAAATTGATAAAATAAGAGGCTGTGATAGCCACAGCTCATCAGCTTAACTTGAATAGAAAAGCATTGAAAAAATAATTAGTCTGGAGGAATCAAGAAGATAATGAAGTACTGAGAAACAGCTCCACAAAATTCAGTCATTTTCTTCTGTCACAGAGCAACAGATTCAACAAGACAGGACAGTGAGCTGGTATTCTTTAGTAAGGCTTTTGCCACTGTTTTAGACTGATACTCTGAGTGAATGTGTGGAAATGTGGACAAATAAAAATACCAGAGAAATCAAAAACTGCTTGGACATGGTAGTCACAGAGTAGTTCTCAATTACTCACCATAAAATTAAAAAGATGCTATAGGATAGCTAGGAATTTGTGACCAGTAATATTAAACATTTTCACTGTGATTTGGATGACTTTTCAAGATCAGGTTGAATGGACCTTTGGGCAAGCTGGTCTAGCAGGTTGTGTCCCTGTCCATGGTGAGGGATTTGGCATTAGATGGTCTTTAAGGTCCCTTCCAATCCAAATCGTTCTATCATTCTGTGACAATATCAATTTGTCTGATCACACAGATTGGATTAATATGACTTGGAGGTATGATCTAAGTCAAATGGAAGGCAATTCATTATGAATAAATACATTCAAGTAACAATCTCCACAAATACAGGATGATGCTCAAACTAGATGGCAGTGCTACAGAGAATCTCAAAGTCCCTTGGTGAACAGTCATTAAGAAGATTGTGTTGTTTCCAAATTAGTTAAGTACTGTAGAAGTTCCAAACATTGGTTGAAACACAGTTTTGTCACTATGTGTACAGCTTTTTGAGAAATTAAACATGAAGTCAATTTGTTGCAGCCATATTCTCTTAATACAGCACTGATTATTTCAATGCTTGTGTCAAGTTTACTTCCATGTACCAAATAATTATTTCTATTGTTTCAGTTATGTGCAGCTTGAACCTCTCTTCAAGCCAATAGCATCCTCATGAAACCCTCCAGGAATTATTCAAGATCATTTCCACTATTCACAAAGTTATGAGGTCTCAGAATCGTTATTAATCTGAGCATAGCAAAGATTTTATAAGGACGATGTTTTCCAGCTGATGCTTGCTCTGACGGTTCTAACTGCGTAATGGCTTTAGCAAACAGAAGGAGATTTCTAATTTTGTATGAATGAAAATCAATATATACTTCTCTAGATTTAATATGTATAATGGTTATATTTCTCACAAACATTTTGTCAGCTATTGCTCTGGGTCAGTTTGAATGAATTCCTAATATAAGACAAACACTCAGTGAAAACTGATTTAATTTAATCCATAACATTGTCCTAGACAGAATCGTCCTTACCAGTGTGATTAGGCCATTCTGAAAGCTGTGATTGTGGTGTAGCTTTTTTTTTTTTCCCTTGTATATGACACCTAAAAGACTCCAGCATCAGCAGCAATAGTTACCAATTTCAGACCACAGATACCCTTTCATCCTACACTCAGTCCAGCGGCTCTAAATGATGAAAAGTGGCATTTTGAGGGGAACGAGACCTAATGTGGTTCTCAGCAGCATCAGATCTAAGCATCTTTTCATAGGAACATAAATAGAGACACAACCACCCATTATGTATCTCATTAATTTTTAGCCATGTCTTTATGCTTACCATAGTCACATTTAGTTGTCTTCACTGCAAACAAGCAGTTACGACTCTCTTGTTGTAAACAAAAGTGGGATGCATGGAGGAAAAGGATCTGGGGGTGCTAGTTGACAGTCATCTTTGTTTCTAGGTGGCCAAGAAAGCCAAAGGCATCCTGGCTTGAATCGGAGAGAGTGCAGCCAGCAGGAGCAGGGAGGAGATGGTCCATCTGTACTCAGCACTGGTGAGGCTGCATCCCGAGTACTGTGTTCAATTTTAGGCCCCTCACTACAAGAAATCAAGGCCCTGGAGCGTGTCCAGAGAAGGGCAAAGAGGGTATGAAGGGTTTGGTGTGCAAGGCTTATGAGGAGCAACTGAGGAAACTGGGATCGTTCAGTCTGGAGGAGAGACTAAGAGGAGATCATATCACATATCACTCTCTACAACTCGCTGAAAGAAGGCTGTGGTGAGTGGGGGGTTCTGCCTCTTCTCCCACAGAGGTAGGATGAGAAGTGACGGCCTCAAGTTGTGCTAGGGAAGGTTCAGGAAAAATTACTTCTCAGAAAGAGTGGTGAAGCATTGTCACAGGCGACCCACTTAGGTGATGGAATCTGGAGGTGTTCAAGAACTGTGGAGGTGTGGCACTGAGGTACATGGTGAGTGGGCAGAGTGAGGGTGGGTTAGTTGTTTGGCTATGTGATCTTAGAGCTTTTTCCAACCTTAATGATTCTATGAAAAGCACTACATTGTGTCAAATCATTTGAAATAACAAATGAAGACTTGATGATAAATATTTACTCTTTGAAATTACCTATTATATGTCTATTCTGGGAATATCTTACCAAATCTGGTTATTCAGATGTAAAGGTACTTACTTCATATCTGGGTCAGGTTAACTGCACTGCTGTTTTCACTGTCCAACGATTAATTCTTGATTTCCCCATACTGAGAAACAGTTTTCAAAAATCCAGGACATAGAGATAGAAGAATATTTCTTGAGATATCTTTCACCTTAGTCTATAGAGGAAGCAAATATTGAAGGACAGTAGATCCTCCATATATTTAACAACAAAGAGTAGAGTGTGGCTATTTTTCAGAAGGGAAACCTTGTGAAAACTATTTCAGGGTCAAACAGTATTTTATAGACCTAGAGGGAATGCTGAAAAGCGATATCTTTGTCACTCTTAATAGATATCAGACTATGAAAATCACTTTATGCATCCACTAGTTATTGTTCATTCAGAGTCTGTTTTACCAGACAGTGAAGAGCAGAATCAGAACTCAATAATATGAAGATGCGTGAATCCCCTTGGTGATATAGTCAAATCTTTGGGAAAACAAAAATACCATGAGTAAATAGGAAATTCTTTGACAGTAAGAAATCATTTGTGTTGCATGCTGAGTTTCTCTGACTGTTTGTAACTAATATTTTTTTCACGAGCCAGAATGATTTGCCTGCCAGGATTTTCATTTTCCTGCCAATTTGGACACTAGCTGAGAAGTGTAGCTATTCTTATTCTGGCTCTTTGGGTTATGCGATATCTTCTCTTGCTTACTTGCACATGTTTCATTTTGTATGTATGAGGAAAAGCCCAAATGTAAACACTGTGCTGACAGTTGTAAGTTATGTCAAAAATTTTATATACTTTTCTGTTACACCATGCATATGCATTTGTTTACGTAAGCAAATATAGTATCCCTCCAAAGCTTTAGATGTAAAATAATTACAAATCAGAATATAAATATATGCTAAAAAAAAACAGCCCACAAAATAACTACTCTTCTGGGCCATACATCCATAGTAATAAGTCTGAAAGAATCATAACATTAACTCCACTTAATTTATTTAAACTCAAGACAGTCCCCTACATTTACATTGCAGAGAGACTGAGAACATTTCCTTCTGAATTTCTATTGTAGTTCTTAATGTAATCAAATGCTGCAATATTGACCTGGACAATATTTTAGGAGTGCACAGAAGGAGTTTCATGGTCACACCAAACCTGCTTGAACTTACTCACCTCTTATCATTGTGCCACTAATTAGGAGCTATGCCAGTAGATTAGGATTTGCACAGCTTTATAAAGGAAAAGAAACCATCCAGAAGCAGACACTGAAAATACAAAGTAAGGGTAAATTTTCTCTCTCCACATCAGTGCCCAAGTAGGATGTTTGTTTGTTTGTTTGTTTGTTTGTTTTTGTTCTCTTTCCTTGACTTCCCTACATGGAATAAAAAAATTGCCTTTTGGCATGTATTCAGACAAACCAGGATGATTTTTATTTTCATGTTCTGATGTAGACACAAATTTTAGAAATGTGCTCAGTGCTTATGTCACAACGGGGAAATGTGTTTGGGCTATCTATATGATTTAGGGCTCAAAGACATGAGAGACAAAATAACTTTACAGTGGCTCAACTCCAACCTCTGCCTGATTTTCATCTCCCTGTAGCAGACTCTCACACCTCCTGAGCAGAAAGTGATACTGTTAGGATACCAGTGCTGCAACATGCTCAGTAAGAAAGATCATGAAAATACCTTAGATAGCTAAAATATCCTTTCTTTTATAGTAAATGTAGAAAAAGTGAATGCTTCATATGTTGTAATCCATGACAATTAACCTAGACACAGGGAGTACTTCCAATTGTAAGGCAATGTAGCATTCCTTCAAAGAGGTGTCAAAAACAATCATAGGCTAATGAGATTTTACATGAACCACCTGCTGTTAGCTTTCAATTAGATAAAACACCTTTGCTGGAAGTGAGGAAACCCTTTTCATTATTTGCAAATGAGGTACAGAAAAGAAAGAGATAATGCAAAAAGAAATAAGAAACTAATAGAACAGCCTGGACAACCCAGCTCTACTGCTATCCTCATAATTCCTCTCCAGAGACAAGAAAAGGAGGAGGGGGGAGGAAGCAGTAATGGTAATACTCAGTGTTCACTGACATTGGGGAATAACTTAGGGGAAAGTTACATGAATAACTAATATAACAGTTCACTGGCATTCCTGCAAAAACTGCTTTGGGTCAGATAAGGTATTTTGTTCTGTTTAAGAGAAACATTTTCTTTTAATTCAGAGTTGTCTTTTATGAAAAGGACAACTTCCCTATATAAAGGGAAGAAAGAGAGAGAAAGGGAGAGAGAGAAAAAGTGGGAAAGGGGAGGGGAGGGAAGGGAAGGAAAATGGGAAGAAAGGAAAGGAAAGGAAAATGGGAGGAAGGGAGGAAGAGAGGAGAGGGTAGTTTAAAAATATAGTTATGGTGTTAAAATTGTTTCAGTGATGTGGGATTCCAGAATCTGTCTTATGAGAAAGGAGATGACCTAGATGAACAGTTTGACACAATCTGACATAAATTTACAGAATGTCACTGTCTAGATGGATCTACATTTTATACATTTATTTACTTAAAAACATCAGGCCAGAACAATCTCTTCAGTCCCACTGAGCTTTTGACTTTCCAGTGGGAGATCCAAAATTGGGCAAGACTAACTAAGTTTTGAAGAAGACTGAAGTAAATCATAAATATAAAAAATTAAATATCCAACACAGACCTCTTTGGATGAAGGAAAGGGAACTATGGGTCATGGATATAATATATTCTTTTTCTTTAATGTTTTGTTGTTGTTTTTTGTTGTTTGTTTACTAGACCTTTCACATTTGCAAGTTCCAGAGGAAAAAATAATGATAGAGCAAATAACTCATTACATTGCAGTCATTACATTTCCGTCTACTTCATATCATGGTGTAATGGACATTGACAATAGAATTTGTGATATTAAGAAGATATTTAAATGGATATAAAACTTGCAGATTCACAGGAAATCTTTGAGCTGCATTCATTTTTCTCCATCGTGCATCAAGTTTTCATTTGTAATATCAGAGTACTAAATTTTCAGAAGTGCTCAGGAGAGATTTAAATATCAACCTACAGTACCATGGAAGATGTGTCCTGCAAACTGTTTTGGGAGTCTATGTGTTGGGGTACTTCCATGGAGTCTGAGGGTTGCTGTATTATTAGCTCTGCTAATAATGTGATTGTTGGATAGCATGTCTCTAGAAAGAGTTCCTGCATAATCTTCTTGCCACCTAAATAATGACCATTGTTTTGTTTTCCAACCCATTTTTCTCAGTTGAAAAAAATATAAAATATTCTCCATGGTCCTTGTTATACATGAGTAAATGAGATTTTAATAATAAACAAATAAACATACAAACAAACAGACATGTACCTGTTCTATGGAGGAGGCAGTTTCCTTTCAGAAGAAGACAGAAAACAAAAAGTAAATAACTTCCCATAGCTCTGAGATGAGAGAGGAACGATCAAGGCATAAGGAAGAGCCCGGTGACAACTTCCCAAACCTCAAAGCAATGATAGACTTTCCTTTCAGGAACAGTTAAAAAAAAATTGCCTTTGACTGTCTAGGTGTCTGTGATGAATTGCCCAAGCTGAAAGGAGGTTTGAAGTGATCCAGACTTCACCAACACCAAAGAACTTGGGGGGAGTGCAGGGGGGTGGGTAGAAGCTTATTCCCTTGAGACATTGGAAAACTGCTTACAAAAGGATTTGTTCTTCAGTCAACCAAAAAAAGGTCAGATCTATTGGTGATTGATAGAAACTGAATGCGCTGTCGCACCTCTTGAAGTTTCAACATCTGTATACCCTGAAGATATCATTCAAAAAGATGCTTTTGGAACCTCAGTCACAGGCAGAATACAATTTGAGAATCTGCTGTGGCATTTTTAAAAAAAGTTCACTCTTTAGAAGATTCATCATCCAGAACCATGGCTTTAGTACAGACTGCTGTGGCAACCAGTACTTGCCTGAATAGGCTAACAGGGATGAGAGTGAGAGATAATGTATCATTTGGAAGCTGAAACACTGCATGGATTTCGAAGCTAATTCAAATAAGCCAAGCAGACCACAAAAAAAAAAAAAAAAAAAAAAAAAAAAAAAAAAAAAGTGTTTATGCAAAAGCAGACTCAAAATCAGAAGTTGACTGAACTTGTTATTTCATAATATATCGCATGCAAATGAATTTAAAAATTAAGGAAATAAATCTGTGGCTGGAGTTTTAAATCCTGGGCACTAAAGTACGTATTTATCACCATCTGTGGTATGTTAGTTGGTAAAGGTCAGATGTCCTAAAGGCACAAATCTACTCAGGTGAACACTGTTCTAAGATCAATCCATGGAGAGAAAATTGTTGCATTAAACCACAGTTTCCCCTGTTTTGTAGGATAACAACTTTTTCTGACTCAGCTCAGCAGCAAATCACTTGGCCTCTCCCACGAGATTCCTTAACTCCGCAACCTGGCAAGAAGGCTGGGACACTGC